>NC_053024.1:1861382-1997186 GCF_003073215.2 Triticum urartu | reverse complement strand
TGTGAACAGCAGCGGCAGGGTATAGCCGCCCCAAGGATTGAAGTCGATCAGCTTCACCCGACCATCGGCTCTCACATACACATCAAACGTGTAATTCTCTGAAGCAAACTGTGGCTCGATGAATTCTTCGAAGAAATCCTCGATCTTGGGCTGTACCTCAGCGCTCCACCCAGGCAGAGAAGGGTAGTAGGCAGACGGGTCCCTCTGCGACACACCGACCAGCTTCCGCCCCCGCACAAAGCAGCGGAACTCCGACTCGGGGCGGAGGCCTGGGTACCACTTGCGGAGCGCGAGGTAGTACTGGAACCCGTCGTCCACCCAAGTCTCATCATCATCACTGCTTTCTTGCTCAGCATCCTCTTCCGGCGCATCACTCCCACCGCCGCGGGCACCTACCTCGCTGCAGTTCTCACCAGGGTCACTCAGACTACCCTCTGCGGCATTCCGTCGAACACGGTTGGCGCGCACGAAGTCCTGGCAGGAGGAGCGCGCGGAGACGAGGTCGTGGGCGACGCAGTCGGAGGCGCGGAGCAGCATGGCGACCTCGGCGAAGCAGGTGCAGCGGACGGTGCCGTCGGCGGCCATGAAGACGGCGTCCTTGGGCGCGCTCCAGTTGAGCTTGGGGAGCGCGGCCCCGCCGAGGTCGGCGATGGCGGCGTCCACCGCGGCCTCGAGCTCCGGGAACGCGGGCGGGAGCAGGCCCTCGCCCTCGTCGTCGGAGTCGGAGTCGCCGAAGAGGGGGTCGGTGTTGTCGCGGTCGAGGAGGGAGACGGGGTCCGGGAAGTGGCCCTGGAGCGGCGGGAAGGGCGCGCGGCCGGAGGTGAGCGTCGGGAGGACGAAGGGGAGCGGCCCCTGATCGCCCTCGTCGGGGTCGGGGTAGGCGGTCCGGCCGGCGAGGTAGCGGAGGAAGGCAGCCGGGAGCGGGATGATGGCGGTGGGGACCGTGTGGCGCCGGAAGGCCGGATACCACTCCTGGATCTGGCAGCGGAGCAGCTCCTCCAGCAGCATCTCCGCCGGCTCGTCGGCTGCCTCGCTTTGGGCAGGGTTCGGCGGCGGCGGCGGTCCTCGTCGCCGGCGTCGTGCTCGCGGTTCGCGTGGTGAGAAGGCCGGGCTGCGAAAGAGGAGGACTTCAGGAGGGTTGCGTTGGGCCTAACTAGTATGTGCGCCGTTCACAAGCATGGGTACAGGCCGTTGGCCCATAACTTTAGGACATTTGTACTTTTCTTTCTGAACTATGAAATTTCATTTCAATTAACCACTGTGCCCGGCAATATCGCCGGCAATCAAGTCTCGGATAAAGTTAGGAGCAGCGCCCGGCCATACGGCTTGGGACACATGCACCATCTTCGATCCGTGCGTCGCTAGAGCATCCGCAACATCTTGAGCGTACTCCACCCTGCCAGCACCTGCACCCATCACATCTCCCATGTGGTCTCGGATCACAAACCCCCAGCCACCACACTTCTTGTCACTATGGAAACTTCCATCAATGTTAATCTTTAGAATATCTTGTGGCGGGGGCTTCCACCTTTGTACCGTTTTTGGATTTGAATCTTTGCGTTGTGCAAAGAATTCTAAATACTCCTTTGCATCAGAACCAGCCTGATAAACAACTGAGTTACAGCAAAACTTTTTCTCCTCAAAATTCACCTTGTTCCTACACTTCCACCAGTTCCAAAGCAGACTAACACATTTGGTTTTGGCTTCAAGGTCGGCACTTAGCAAGTAAAAAGTAATCTGCTTTGGATCAGTTAGGTTCATACGTTGTTGTCGGATGTTTTCTAATCCCATCAGGCTCCACACTTCCCTTACTACTCCCTCCGTTCCGATTTACTTGTCGTGGTTTTAGTTCAAATTTGAACTAAAACCACGACGAGTAAATCAGAATGGAGGGAGTAGCTTGCATTTAAAAAATAGATGGCCTCCATCCTCATCGAATCGTTGGCACATCGGGCACAACCTTTCCAACTCTATTCCCTTCCTTTTAAAGTTGCTGCGGAGTGTGAGACTGTCATGTGCCAAACGCCACAGGAACTGTTGGATGTTCATGGGACGGGGAGATTGCCATATTGATTTCCACATGAAGCCAGCCTCATCTCCGACATCCACTGCACCAGGTGCGCCTCTCACTACTTCATTCAATTGACGCTGAAGCCTATAAGCAGATTTCACCGAAAAAACGGCTCGGGTATCAAAGTGCCACGCCCATGCATCCTCCATATCTTCCTTCACCGGGATTGATGGGATGACGTCCGCTTCAGGCTTAAGGAAAATAGAATTCACCAACTGCACATCCCAGCCACCTACAACTGGATCCAATAGTTCAGCAGCCCTCTCAATCAATGTGTTTTCTCTCGGCGAAAATGGTCTTCGGTCCCAGTTCCTCGGCAACCAAGGGTCCTCCCACACCTTAATGCTTGTGTCGTCCCCTACCCTCTTGATAATTTCTTGCTTTATAACCTGCACCCTTTTAGGATACTTCTCCAAGTATAAGAGATCCCTTCCCTTGGTTCTGCATGTAGCACGTCAGTATCTGAAAAGTACCTTGCCTTCAGAACTCGCCCGCACAAACTATTCGGGTTTTGGAGCAGCCGCCATCCCTGCTTTGCCAACATTGCCATATTAAAAATATGCAGATCTTTATAGCCCAAACCTCCATCTTTCTTCGGTAAAGTAAGTTTCTCTGCTGACAGCCAATGAATTTTCTTATCATGGTCCTGCTGCGCCCAGAAGTACCTACAAATCATGGCTGTCATCTGTTCACATAGCCCCTTAGTAAAATCAAAAACTGGCATCGCGTATGTCGGAATAGCTTGTGCACATGCTTTAATCAGTATCTCTTTCCCAGCCTTGCTCAACATTTTCTCCATCCATCCTTGGATCCGTTTCCACACGCGGTCCTTAATATAAGCAAACACTTTGTTCTTGGAGTGACCCACAAACACCGGCAGGCCCAAATATTTTTCATTCCAAGTCTCCTTTTGCAGTCCCATGTTGTTCATCATACCTCTCCTATCTCTTTCTTTGGTGTTCTTGCTGAACATGATTGACGTCTTGTCCGTATTGATTGTCTGCCCCGAACAATCCTCATACAAATTTAGAATATGTTGCAAATGAAGTGTACTTTCCTCTGAGACCTTCAGAAGAATCAATGAGTCATCTGCAAACAGTAGATGATTAAAGCTCGCCGCATTTTGAAAAATCTTTACCCCTTCTAGCTGACCATTCATCTCAGCACTATTCAGTAGACATGAGAAAGCCTCGGCGCAAAACAGAAACAAATAGGGGAGATAGGATCACCCCATCGAAGACCCTTACCTGGCGTGATTTCCTCCGTGAGCATGTCATTAACCCTAAATTTGTACTTCACCGTACGACAACATTTCATTATTAAATTAACCCATTCCTCAGAAAACCCCATCTTTGACATCATAGCCTCCAAAAAATCCCACTTGACCCTGTCATAAGCCTTACTCATATCCAACTTCAACGCCACATATCCCACCCCACCAGACCTCCTATTCTGCATAAAGTGTGTCGCCTCATAAGCTAGCAAAATATTATCTGTAATCAACCGACCCGGAACGAAAGCACTTTGGTTCGGGGCTATAATCTCGGGCAAAATCATTTTCAATCGATTTGCCAACACTTTTGACACTAGCTTCTATACCACGTTGCACAAACTGATGGGTCTGAGATCCTTCATTCTTTCCGGGTTATTGACCTTTGGGATGAGTACTACACATGTTTCATTCCGCTCCAGCGAACTTTTCTGGTTTATAAACTTCCCCAAAAAAAACCTTAAAAAACTTCCCTAGAAAAAACATTCTCCAAAAAAAAATTCTTATGTTTTTTCAGGAAATTTTTGATCTATCCACCATGCCATGGTAGTACAAAGAACACAGGAACAACACAAAAACTACATCCACATCCGTAGACCACCTAGTGAGGACTGCAAGCACTCACTACCGGGAAAAGGATTATAGGCGGGCTCAAATTACTAGCGGACATGGTCAAGAACTGATACGTATTCGCTGGGTCACGGACGCCATGTCTGGTTTGGCCAATCCCATGACCTGGCCATGGGCAGCCCGACCCTGACGGCCCGACCCGAAAATCCCGGGCCGGGCTGAGACCAAGTGTGCCATCGGGCCGAGCTCGGGCATGGAAACTGAGCCCGACGGGCAGGTCGGTTCGGGCTCAGGCCTGCACAAAACGTGTTTTAAGCCGTAGTTGGGCCGGGCCGACCGGGCCGTGTCAGGCATTCTCAGGCTCGGGCTGATTTGTAGGCCCGATGGCTGGGTCGGGCTGGGCTCGAGCCTGGGTTTTTAGCATCGGACTTTTTTTTGACCTGGCCCGAAGCCCGACCCGATTTGTGGTTTGTGATGAATAAAACTTGGCTTTCCCCCTAAAAAATCTATAAATTTTTGAAGTATTCATGCTATATTAACATCTATTATATATGATTTTGGTGCACTTTATGTTATTTTTTGGACTAACCTATTGATCTACCTATGCTAGTTGTTGTTTTCTACATGTTTTTGGTTTTTATAGGTCAAAATAACCCCAACAATTTAATATGATTTTTTCTAAAACATATGTGATTTTTGGGTAAAGGAATCAACACGAGATGGTGCCCAAGGGCCCCACACGGCCAGGGGGTACTCACCCCCTGGGTGCGCCATGGGCCCGTGTGGCTGCTCCTTAAGTCGGTTGGAGCTCTTCTTTCGTCGCAAGCTGATGACCCACAAGTATAGGGGATCTATCAAAGCTTTTCGATAAGTAAGAGTGTCGAACCCAACGAGGAGCAGAAGGAAATGATGATAAGCAGTTTTCAGTAAGGTATTCTGTGCAAGCACTGAAATTATCGGTAACAAATAGTTTTGTGATAAGGTAATTTGTAACGAGTAGCAAGTAATAAAAGTAAATAAGGTGCAGCAAGATGGCCCAATCCTTTTTGTAGCAAAGGACAAGCCTGGACAAACTCTTATATGAAGGAAAGAGCTCCCGAGGACACATGGGAATTATCGTCAAGCTAGTTTTCATCACATTCATATGATTCGCGTTCGGTACTTTGATAATTTGATATGTGGGTGGACCGGTGCTTGGGTGCTGTCCTTACTTGGACAAGCATCCCACTTATGATTAACCCCTATTGCAAACATCGGCAACTACAACAGAAGTATTAAGGTAAACCTAACCACAACATGAAACATATGGATCCAAATCAGCCCCTTACGAAGCAACGCATAAACTAGGGTTCAAGCTTCTATCACTCTACCAACCCATCATCTACTTATTACTTCCCAATGCCTCCCTCTTGGCCCAAACAATGGTGAAGTGTCATGTAGTCGACGTTCACATGACACCACTAGAGGGATGACAACATACTTCTCATCAAAATATCGAACGAATACCAAATTCACATGACTACTAATAGCAAGACTTCTCGCATGTCCTCAGGAACAAACGTAACTACTCACAAAGCATATTCAAGTTCATAATCATAGGGGTATTAATATGCATAATGGATCTGAACATATGATGTTCCACCAACTAAACCAACTAGCATCAACTACAAGGAGTAATCAACACTACTAGCAACCCACAGGTACCAATTTGAGGTTTGGATACAAAGATGGATACAAGAGATGAACTAGGGTTTGAGATGAGATGGTGCTGGTGAAGATGTTGACGGAGATTGACCCCCTCCCGACGAGACGATCATTGGTGATGACCATGGTGATGATTTCCCCCTCCGGGGGGAAGTTTCCCCGGCAGAACAGCTCTGCCGGAGCCCTAGATTGGTTCCGCCAAGGTTCCGCCTCGTGGCGGCGGAGTTTCTTCTCCAAAGCTTGCTTATGATTTTTTTCCTCGACGAAAGACCTCATATAGCATAAGATGGGTATCGAAGGGTCACCAGGGGGCCCACGAGGCAGGGGGCGCGCCCCCCACCCTCGTGCCAGGGTGTGGCCCCTCTGGAACTTTCTTCGCTCAATATTTTTTATATATTATGGAAATAACTTCCATGAAGTTTCAGGACTTTTGGAGCTGTGAAGAATAGGTCTCTAATATTTGCTCATTTTCCAGCCCAGAATCCCAGCTGCCGGCATTCTCCCTCTTCTTGTAAACCTTGTAAAATAAGAGAGAATAGGCATAAGTATTGTGACATAATGTGTAATAACAGCCCATAGTGCAATAAATATCGATATAAAAGCATGATGCAAAATGAACATATCACAAGCAAGCTAATTTTACGAAAAAAACCTCAAAATTCTAGCCTAATCGGAGTTACGGGTCTTTGGATATTTAATTACGGTGTTCGGCCAGAAAAAAGACCAAAAAAATAGAGAAACGGAGAGAGAAGAGATCTAATCATTCATTGTTCCATGATTAATATTTATTACGTTAGTAATTGCAAATCAATCCATGGTCATTTTTTCACGTCCTTGATTTTGTTGTTCCACTTGTAGTCGTGAATTGTTCCATGATGACTTTCTTCTATTTCCCCTTTTCATCCAATAGTGGGCGATGATTATTCTGTGATGGTTTTTTTGTTTCACTTTTTGCATCCTCTAGTTATCCTTGCTGATGATTAATTTTTAATTATCTGTTCACTCGTAGTCAGTGGCGGAGCTACTTGGGGGCCAAACTGGGCCATGGCCCCCCCAGCTCATAGAAAAACATGCACATATGCCTTTATATTTGGTCTAATTTTCAACTAAAATCAGCCTAAAGCAATCATGTTTGCCCCCCCCCCCCTTCAGCCCATGCCCCCCCATAATTTCATCTCAAGCCCCGCCATTGCTCGTAGTTGTGAGTTGTGTTTTTTACTGTTAGAACTGGATAGGTTCTGAGCGGTATTTTTAGAATGGGTACATAGCTTAGTTAGATTACACTACTTCCTCCGATCCATATTAGTTATTGCTGATTTAGTATAACTCTGCACTAAATCAGCAATAATTAATATGGATCGGACGGAGTAACATTTACAGATAATAAAGCGAGCACTAGTACAATTACGAAGTTTAAATTATGAATACTCATGCATATAATGAACTGCATTCTTTTGATATATGGTATACATCATGGATGTGTTGGCAGCTAACTATCCCCTCCCCAACCAAGCGAGAGCGGACCGAAGACGATATTGGAGGTCAAACTACTAGTTGTCACTTCGTACAATCTAGAATCATCTATTGACTTTCACTTAAGCTTGGTAGCCTTGTTCTCTAGAATCCTCCACCGAGTTATTTGCTAGATTCATAAAATCTAGAAGACTCGAGTTTTGTAGTCTTGTAGATATTCAATGCGACTCTGAAAAGCAACACATACAAACACTTAGTGTGCTAATAATGGTTTGCTTAGAGTATAATGAAATCCAATGTAAGGGGGGAGTTTCTAAACTACTCACTCCGCCCCATATTAGTTGTCGCTCAAATGGATGTATGGGATACATCCATTTTAGCAACAACTAATTTGGGACGAAGGGGGTATATTTTTGGCGACAAACTATAATAAAATTTAGCAATAAAAACATATTTGTAATGAAAAACATTGGAATATTTCAAAAATATGTACATAAATATGCATTATCGTCTTTACATTGTTAATTATACTAAATGTACCAAAAACGGTATCTTAAGTTATTATGTAAAATAATGTATGTCATTTACAAAGATCATAATATGAGTTACGATGAGGTAAAAAAATCAGTATAAACATAAGAAAGGTGAATTATAACTTAAGAGAAAAAGGCGAAGTAGAGAACGCACATCATATTTATTCCTTAAAAGTTCATATCATACATATATATGATGAGCTATCTCAACTCCAGAAAAAAAAATCCATTACAAAAGAGCGCACCTTGCTTTTAGCCTTCATTGATTATTTTTATGAAAAAACCTCATAATTATCATTTGTGTGTCAGTGTTGATATCACTAGACCATAGTGGCGCGCATTGCCGCGCCCGTCTATTTTGGCAATAAAATGATATTCAGTTTTATTAATGTATATGCAGAGGCGCTGAATATGAAGGTGAAATTTTCATTAAGCTACTTCTTTGTCAGTAAAAAAATGTGTTTTGTTGCTGTGCCCCAAGAACAAACGGTGAAAAATATTGAGAAAAAAATTGAACAGTATAATGACATGACATCACTGTTAGGGAAATTATTTAGATTCAAAACCGATCCACCGACATGCAATTTTTTTAGTAACAAATAATGATGATGTTTCATCGAACCATCTCAAAATAAGAATTCCGATAAAATTATCTCCTTCACTTATGAACCCATATACATACATGAATTTTTTAGCATTTTCAGTAGTAGTACACCATGTAAATTGTGTCCGCGACTATTTAGAAATTTAATTGCAGAACGGTGCTTGTTTTGCCCTCTTTTTCGCTGTATCAACATAACTCTTAAGCAAAAAGTACATCATGGAATTTATCTTATTTTCCTATGTAAATTAGCAAGCTCTTTTAGTCTGATTAGTCAAACTGAGGACATCATCAAGTTGTAAGTGTTGAAGTATCTAAGCAGAAAAAAAACATAAAGGACAATAATATCACGTAATAGCATGCTGATCTGAAACAGAATGTGCCGCCTTGTAACACCATGTCAATATTGCATGTCTTCCTCAAAATGATAATGCATCATATAATTTATACATGCAATCCACTGGTGCTACCAGATCTAAATAACTTCACCTTGTATTGAGCTAATTTGAAAGCAGTAGAGGTCCAAGAAGGTGTAACGCGCTCGCCTCATTCTTTTAGGGGAGAAGCCCTCGCCTCGTACCTGCTGCTTTGCCTAGCCGCAATGCGTGCATATATGCAGTGGATGATTCCCTTTTTTTACTTGCGACGAAGCGACGGAAAGAAATTGGATAACACGGGCCCAGCAGGCCCAAACAACAGTAGATCGCTGATTTTGTTGCGGGAGCATCGTCCCAATCCGTTTAGCGCTCCTAGCAGAGTGGAAGGTGCATCCAACGGCCAAAAACGCCTAAAACTGTAGATCCGATGGTTGAGATGCTAATAGCCTGATAGGGCTGGAAAAGTGCTCGATTATAATGTATCTAAATATTGTAGCAATAATTATTTTTCCAATAAGGTTCCAAATATTGCTATTAACATAATTTTACTACAAGTGATTGATAGCTATGCAGTTTGCATGATTATCATGCTTATTTATTACCCTCTGTTTTTATTTACTACATATTAGTTTTTTCTTAAATCAAACTTTTTATCTACGACCAAGTTTATATATTTTTTATTAACATCTCTAATACCAAATTAAGATCATTGGGTTCATTATTGAATATATCTTCACATCATATACATTTTTATTATAAACTAGCAAAAGAGCCCGTGCGTTGCAACGGGAGAGAAAACATAACACACGCTCTTAACTCAACAACCATCACTCAAGACCACAATAGGTCAATCTCCTTTATTTTTGCGAGGCATCATATTTGTGTTGCCGCTTATCCTCCTTCTCACCCTCGTCGGCGATGGCCTCGGTGGTCACACAAAACAACAAAAAATGTGTGTTAAATATGGTTAATCCTAAGACGTCTCTCTCTCCCTCTCTCCTCCCTCTCCCTCTCCCTCCCTCCCTCCCCCTCTCTCTCTCTCTCACTGTCGCGATGAGAAATCTGTTGTTTTCCCCTGCGACATTTTTCAGAGGTATGCATGTGTAGTTATTGATATTTTCTTTTCCGTATATGGTTATAGTGGGTGTTTATTTGCAATCTGGATCGCCGCCGGTATGAAAAAAACGAATCTTGCGCTATAAATTATAATTTTGCTTCCATAGCAATATTTTAAAAATATTTAACATGTAAAATTAACTTCATATTTAGATTCCACACATTTTTCTAATAAAATTTCATACATAATATGTTAAAATTAAAGTTACGGTTTAAAAGATACAGATAATTTAGAAAATCATTTGGTTTGACTCAAATATATTCCAAAATAATATTTAGAAATACTTAATAGGTAAAAATAATCTTATATTCATATTCTACATATTTTTCTAATCAAATTTCACATATAACACGTTCAAATCGGAGTTACGGTTTAAAAGATATGGATGATTTTAAAAATTATTTGTTTGACTTAAATATGATCCACGGATGAATTACCTAAAACATCAGGTTTTTTTCTTTCAAAAAATGTAAAATAACGGTTCGGATGTGACTTAAATCCGGACGGCGGGTTGATTTCAAGAAAAGACAAGGACTTTTGTGTAAAATACGAATATAACGATTCGTTTTAACTTAAAACAGGACTGCAGGTTGAATTCTCTAAAATAGAGAGACTTTTCTGAAAATGCCATGACGGATGAAAGAAACCCAATTTGCTTTATTATTATTATTATTATTATTATTATTATTATTATTAGGTATAAAGAGCCTGTGCGTTGCAACGGGAGAGAAAACATAACACACGCTCTTAACTCAACAACCATCACTCAAGACCACAATAGGTCCATCTCCTTTATTTTTGCAAGGCATCATATTTGTGTTGCCGCTTATCCTCCTTCTCACCCTCGCCGGCGATGGCCTCGGTGTTCACACAAAACAACAAAAAACGTGTGTTGAATATGGTTAATCCTAAGACGTCTCTCTCTCCCTCTCTCTCCTCCCTCTCCACCCGTCTCTCTCTCTCTCTCTCTCTCTCTCGCTTTCTCTCACTCTCGCGATGAGAAATCTGATGTTTTCCTCTGCGACATTTTTCAGAGGTATGCATATGTAGTTATCGATGTTTTCTTTTCCCTATATGGTTATAGTGGGATGTTTATTTGCAATCTGGATCGCCGCCGGTATGAAAAAAACGGATCTTGCGCTATGAATTATAAGTTTGCTTCCATAACAATATTTTAAAAATATTTAATAGGTAAAATTAACATCATATTTAGATTCCACACATTTTTCTAATAAAATTTCATATATAATATGTTAAAATCGAAGTTACGGTTTAAAAGATACAGATAATTTAGAAAATCATTTGGTCTGACTCAAATATATTCCAAAATAATATTTAAAAATACTTAACAGGTAAAAATAATCTCATATTCATATTCTAGATATTTTTCTAATCAAATTTCATATATGACATGTTCAAATTGGAGTTATGGTTTAAAAGATATGGATGATTTTAAAAAGCATTTGTTTGACTTAAATATGATCCACGGATGAATTACCTAAAACATCAGGGGGTTTCGAAAAATGTAAGATAACGGTTTGGGTGTGATTTAAACCGGATGGCGGGTTGATTTTAAGAAAAGACGGGAACTTTTGTGTAAAATACGAAAATAATGATTCGTTTTCACTTAAAACAGGACTACGGGCTGAATTCTTTGAAATAGAGGGACTTTTCTAAAAAATGCCATGACGGACGAAAGAAACCCAATTTGCTTTATTATTAGATAAAGAATATTCATATTATTTCCTATAAACTTGGTCAAACTTCATGAAGTTGACTTAGGATAAAACTAATATGGAGAGTGAAAAACTAGAGGGAGTGGAAAACTAGAGCCAAGTGATGCCCGGCTCCTCGTCGGACTTCATGTGAGTGAAGAGCTTGTCGATCTTCGCTTTCCACTGGTGCAGCAAACGACGGTTGGACTCCACCTCCGCCGCCTTTTTCACTTGGCCACCTCAAACTCCGCCATAGCGTCGGCCATGTCGAAGCCCGCATGCGCCAGATCTGCCTCCTCTGCCTCTTCCTTCTCTATGGCCGCCACCTTCCCCTCCTCCTCTGTCTCTGCCTCCTGCTCCTCTATGGCGGCCGCCTCCGGCTCCGGTCCTCCTCCATGGTTGCGTCCTCCTCCTTCGGCTCTACCCCTCCTCCATGGCCGTGTCCTCCTCCTTACCCGGCTATAGCGAATCCGGAACTAGGACGACGGCGATTCGAGCATCACGCCTAGTCCGGATCTCCTCTATCAGCTGCAAGCGCCGCTTCGGAGTGAGCATGGTTCCCGTTGACTACGAAGTCCTCCGTGACGAGTTCATCAATCTCAAGATAATATGCTGGCTCAGCCTCTCAGAGGTGATCATGAAGATAAGATGTGCGTACATGCATTCATAGCAATGAAAAAAATAGCGCGCTATTTGAAATAGCGCAGCCTTCAAAAAAACGCTATAAACGAAATAGCGTGCTATTAGCGCGCTATTTTGCAAAATAGCGTTTCACAAAACATTATTCAGATTTCAGCATATAGCATACAAATGACAGATATATCAACACAAATGACAGATTTCAGCAGCTAAAACCAAGGCTAAAACATTGTTCAGATAACAAAGCATGGTCCAGATATAGGCATATAGCACTGTTCAGAGTTCATATATTCAGATTTCAGACAAACAAAGTAGACGGATAAATTAAACAACCTACAAGCAAGGTCCAGAATAGCAGAAATAAGGACTTAGGACTTTAGGAGCCAGCCAACAACGATGCAGAAGCTCAATCAGAATCAGATGAACTTGCTGCCATGGCATCATCATCCTAATCAGAAGAAGAACGCACAGATTGCAGCTCATCATCACGAAAAACTGGGAGCAACTTCTTCCTAGGCTGACGAGCTTTATTTCTTTTTGATGCAACAGCTCTTGCTCTCGGTTGTGGTATTGGTTCTTCTTCAGGTTCATCTGTAGTATCCACAACTAGAACCGGCACAATTCCTGTGATCCACTCGTTATCTTCATCTTCCACAACATCTGCACGTGTTCTGTCCACAAGTGGATCCTTGTCTTTGTTCATTCTCTTTTGTTCAAGTTGGGAGTTGGCCTTGATGAAGACAAGATCTCTCATTTTGTCATGAAGTAGCCTGTTGCGCCTTTTGCTGCCTTGAACCTGATTGTACATTGCAAGTAAATAAACATCAGTAAGAAAAAGAAACATATGTGCATATAAAGGATATGTTGACAGTTTGTACTTTGTACTACATTCTTACCTGCTGAAAAACACTGAAGTTTCTCTCACAAGCTGATGAGCTGCATGTCAAGCTCAAAATCCGCATAGCCAGTACCCTGAGATTTGGTGCACTTGATCCATGATTGGACCACCATTCAGCTGCATCAACAAGTAACAAATAACAGTTAACAAAGCTGCAACATCTAATTTGCATTGCAGCCTACACATCTTATTTCAACAATGTAAATATTTAGTTCTTTACTTGGATCAAAGTTCTTGTTTCTCCGCTGCCTTTTAGCACTGTCCCTTCCAAACGACCCCTCTTCATTTTGATATGCCTGACACTCAGCTGTCATTATATCTTCCTTCTTACCATCTCTAACCATCTTCTCCATGCAAACAACAAGGCCATCTTTAAATGTTCCATCCAACTCAATCTCCAGCTTGTTTTCATAGTAGTAGTATGGGTTTAAGAAGTATCCAGCCCTATGTAGGGGCCCCTTCAATTTGTTGTCCCATCTGTTATCAATAATGTGTAGCACTTCCTGGATACTAGCCTCCTCATTGTCAAATCTAGCTGCAATCTCCTTCTTTGCATCCAAAAAAGCGCCATATATGAAACCCATAGCTGGTACATCGCTGTCCATTCGCCGCAGCAAATTAGCCAAAGGCTCAAAGAAGTTGACAGCACGTTCTACTCCTGTCCAAAAATTTCAGAGCGCACACTTCGGTTGGAATCACGTTCTTTCACCTTTTTTAAGTAACCCATTTCATCCATCTGATCTAATCTGAATAGCTTCTGCAGTTCTTTCTTGTTGTCCAGCATGCTTTTCAAGTTCAAGTAAGCTGTAGCAAACCTTGTAATGCCAGACCTCACCAGATCTTTCCCAAGGAATTCCCTCATTAGAGACAAAACTCTAGTGTGTGCATAAAGGAAAACAGTGACATAGTAGAGTCCACTTTTTTAAGCTTGCCAATATCCTCTAACATCAGATCAATAGAATGGGCAGCACAACCATTCCAAAATATGTTGGGGCGCTTTGCTTTCAACAAGGTTGATGCCGCTTGATTAACACTTGCATTATCAGTCACAACTTGAACTACATGCTTCTCACCAACCTCTTCTATGCATCTATCAACAAGCTCAAAGATGTACTTCCCATCTTTCTTCACGGCTGAACAGTCCACAGAATTAAGAAACACCACACCATGAGCACTATGAACTACAAGATTCATTACCCCTCTTCCTCTTATGTCAGTCCATGCATCTGTCATGATTATACATCCAGTAAGCTCCCAAGTCTTCCTGTGTGCATTGAAGGACTCCTGAACTCTTTTCTTCATCTTCATCAATATTGGGCCACCCATTTCATAAGGAGTAGGACCGTCCAAGTCATCACCATACTGTCCAATTGACTGAAGCATGAGGTCAAAGCTGGGAAGTGTGACTACGTTGAATGGAATGCAAGCTTCATAGAACCACTGGCAGATGTACTCACAAGCACGAGCCCTTTTTTGTTCTCTCTTCTCAGTTGTCAGCTTCCCCTGGATCGTGTTAGCACCACGTTTCCTCTTCCTTGCGGCAACAAGCTCTTCGGGAGTTAATTCACAGTATTTGTCCATAGGGCCACTTGAAGATTTAGATTTATTTCTTGTTGATCTCGATGGCTGAAGCACAAGTGCAGAATGGTTTAGTCCATCTTCATCACTTGTAGCTTGTTCTTCCCCCTCCGAGTGGCTCAAGTCAACTCCATTTCTGCGTCTCTTCTGCTCCATAAGCTTGGCTGCCTTTTTGTCACCCTTCTTTGTCAAGTACTGAAGGATCTCCTCTTTGACATCAGCTGGCACTTTCTCACAGTGATCCACACCAGACTTAGGAATGCATGCAAGGTGCAATTTGATTCGACTAGTGCCATTGCTGGACAAATGACCGCAGAATATGCATCTTAGACAGTTCTTCTTGCTGATGTCCGGACATGTGCAATATTTCCATGCTGGATCTTTTGATCTAGGAACAACCTGTGCTCCTTCTCCCTATGTAGCTGTTGATGCTGTGCTTGACACATCACCGCCTACATTCATGAATACAACAAAGTATGTTCAGAAATTTTAACTGGCTTGCAAATAAGGAACATATGATTGCAGCAAAGTATTTATTTACATTTACTAGTACCAAATTTGGAAAGTACCAACTCTGGTTGTACTAACTACAAGGTACAAGCACTGAGAGTCTGAGACTGAGAGCAATCAGCAAGTACTTACTAGCTTACTACTAACAAAGTTAACATGGAGATGATTTAATTAGAAAGTAGAGTACTAGATAGTAGACACAACTACACAAGTCATGGACAATTTAAGATTGACTAATTACGAATTTAAGATTGACTATTTTTGGATCGGTGTTCATCAAGAATCAAGATTGACTAATTAAGAATTTAAGATTTATGAATTGAAGCAACTCTTACCTGGTTCCTGGTTCGCCGCCGCTGAAGCTGGCGCCGACATCGAGTTGTGGAGCAAGAGGAGGCGACAGCGACCCGAGAAGAGGATTAGAGGAGGCGACGAAGACCCGAGGAGGCGACGACGACCCGAGGAGGCGGCCGGCCGTGGCTGGAGGAGACGGGCAAAGCACCGGCGGCCGCCGCTGCCACCGTCGCCTCGTTCGATTTAGGAAGGGCTCGCTCGGTAGGTTGGTTAGGGTTCGCTCGGCTGAAGGAGAAGATATGCTTGGTTACTGGGCCAGAAAGCCCAAAAGTATAGTGGGCTGATGAAAAATTCATCTGGAAAAAAACGCCGTCGAAAAAATAGCACCGATACGCGCTGTAGAAAGAAAAAACCCAGACTAAGGAAGTGCATGCATCTGGCTCGGCGAGTGATTGTAAACAACTGGCTCACTGCATTGCATGCGTACATGCATGCGCAGTACACACGCAGCTGGTGGATCCAGCCAGCGGATTGTCTGTCTCGCTGGCGGGAGAGGCACGCAGTACGCACCCAGATCATCACCCCACACGTGGCACGCCGGTCCTTCCAGAGGCCATGTCCCGGCTACGTGTCGCTTGACCTGTACATGCATGATCCATGCACGCATCAGCGATCGATACGTATGCGTAGGCTGCATGCACGCATGGCGCCAAGGAGGGTAGCCCAAGTCCCAACCCCCGTGACAAAACCCTCAGTTAATAATCCGCCGCGCTAGCCACCTGCTTAGCGTAAGCCATATATACACCCAGCCATGCGTCATTTGTACAGGTCGTCGTTGGCTCTCGTCCAGAGAAAAGCAGGGGAAGACAAGGAGAAAAGAGCAGAGCAGAGGAGCAAACATGTCCCGGTTCGTTGATCCGCTGGTGGTGGGGCGGGTGATCGGCGAGGTGGTGGACATGTTCGTGCCGTCGGTGGCCATGGCCGTGGCCTACGGCGCCAGGGACCTCAGCAACGGCTGCCACGTGAAGCCCTCCCTGGCCGCCGACCAGCCGCTCGTCCGCATCTCCGGCCGCCGCAACGACCTCTACACCCTCGTACGTCCCGCCCCGGCCGGCCCCATGCGTGCATGCACCTGCCCGCCCTCGATGGACTCGTGGATATACACACTTGTTCATATGCATGGGAACTTGATGGTGATTTATGTATGTGTGTGCATGGTGATCCATGGATGTACATGCTTGCTTGCTGCAGGTGATGACGGATCCTGACGCGCCTAGCCCTAGCGAGCCCACCATGAAGGAGTACCTCCACTGGTATGTACTACTACTGCTGCTGCTGCTGCTATGTATGTATGTATGATTTGGCACCTGACTCACAATTAAACAAGTGTCAATTCCATAGATCTCCACACGCACACACCCTGGAGATATGGATATCATCATCGTCCAGCTTCTTTATTTATTAACTGATTCCTACTGCACTCACTGCGTGCGTTTTATTCATTTGTGTCTGCAGGATAGTGGTTAACATACCGGGTGGAACAGATGCAACTAAAGGTTAGTACTTTATTTATGACAAATGGATCATTAGTTTCATATAACACTCACAATACATTGTACTCCAATTAACCATTCACATGTAAATTGCACTCTTATTTTATCGTTCTTGCGTGTCTCTCACGGTATCGCCGATGTACAACTTTGGTTATAGTAGAAATGTCATAATTAATTACTGTACTGCAATTTCAAATTTCAGTATGATGACTTGTACTTTTTGGGGGGGGGGGGGGGGGTCTTATTTCTTTTTAGTTGCCCCCTTTTGATTTTATGTTTGGGTCCACACTTAGTTCTCAGTATTGTTGTTTTAGGAGTAACCATTTGAGCCATGGGAACACACACTGCGCCTCTCCCGCATCTCGACGAGTAGAATTATAGTTGTCTCGACACTTTGCATCTAGCATCATCTTAGTTAAGGCTTTTAAATTAGGAGCTAAATATTTCTCTATTCTTTCATTTCTTTAAGCTTCTTTTACCATATCTCTCGACACCATGAACAATAAGTGCTACTCATATTATTGTAATGTTTTCCCACACTGACGTTTCTAGTAATGGCCTTACTAGCAATCTTCACCTTTAGTGTCCGCTTAGGCCTTATAAATGATGATGCTCTAATAGACAAACACAACAAAAATAGAACACATTCGATGAAAATACTTGCATATAACTAAACCCCACCTCCACTCCACCCCCACGCACACACACATAAACACGTGCTCCAAACCTACCATATATTGCCAATACGTTGGTCATTGTGCCAAGTTCATCTCTTGCCCGAGCCGGTTTTGGATCGTACGTAAAGTCCTCTATCTCACCTAAGACCCAACCGTCACATGTAAGAGATAGCTCATGTCACCCCATGTGCCCTTATACATGTCACAACCATACACAACACATGTCGTTTTCCATTTATCATTGTATGTCGATACCTAGTGGTCCCGACATGCGTACATTCATACTATGATTGCTCACGCATGCCTTTTATTGCGATGGACGGTTAGAATTTGATTTGCCCAACAAGTTATTTGCCTTTCTACTCTTCAGTTAATCTTTCTTTCTTCCTTTTTTCACCGGTAGTTTTTCACCAACGAGATTAATTATGAAATTAGTTCATCAACCACAAAGGATGACGTTGTGTGTCAACTGGTCTCACATCCTTCTAACAATACAATCCATTGGTGCTAATAGAGTATTTTGTGAACCTTCCCATATATTTACTAAAATAGCTCTTGCGAAAAAGAAAATTCACTCAAATGCCTAATTCCAATATTTTACAAAACTGACTAGTACTTTTTTTTGCGAGAATCCACAATATGTAGCTGATATAAAATGAACAACATGTTACATGATTCCATACTTTTAAGGCCTTCCGCTATATCCGGCATTTACTTATTATGCCTCTATCTAGACCCCGTTTGTGGTTGCTGAATTGTGTTTGTATGCTAATTTAATAGTAAGTTGTAGGAAAGCAACGATAAACATAGGCAAAAACGAGTTAAACAAACAATAAAATAGAAGAAAAAAGAATAAACAAAGTGGAGTACCGTAACACGCCGCGATGGCAACGCAGCCTTAGACGACCGGCCACACCTACATATGTACCCAAGCCCAAGTAACAAAACAAACTTGTTTGGTGGCCGCTTCCTGCGATGACCACAGAAAAGAAGATACGGTGCATAAAATATCCAAGATAACGACAGTGCTCCAAGGTTTATATCTTATGTGCACCACGCGCGCGGTGCATGCATATGCGTGCGATCGCATGGCACAAACTTTCGAGCATGCACGCAAGCATGGCCGCCGCAACGGCGCCGCGCCGCCGGACGGCCAAGCTGCGACCAAGCGTTCGTCCTGGAAGCATCCCACGTGTCCGGCTGCGACACGTGTACATCCGCGCATGCAGGACACATACAGCTAGTAGCTTACATGTAGGTGTACTTCCTCGCCTGTTTTGTATGTAGTCCGCATTGAAATATCAAAAAAACTCATATTTAAAATGAAGGAAGTAGCAAATTCTGTCTTTTTTGCCGCCCATGCATTCATGCACGGTGGATATATTACGTCCGGGTGTATATATTTGTGGTGCATGCAGGTGAGGTGGTGGTGCCGTACATGGGGCCGCGGCCGCCGGTGGGCATCCACCGCTACGTGCTGGTGCTGTTCGAGCAGAAGACGCGCTTCCCCTACGTCCCGGCGGCGTCGCCGGACGACCGCGCCTACTTCAACACCCGCGCCTTCGCCGCCAACCACGAGCTCGGCCTCCCCGTCGCCGTCGTCTACTTCAACTCCCAGAAGGAGCCGTCCGGACACCGCCGGCGTTGATGAAATGGCGCGCCGGCCTAGCTACTCCGGCACGCCCGCTGCATGCTCACCGACCAACAATAGTTAATCCCGGTGAAGAATAATAACTAAACTTCCATAAACCAGCCAGCAACTGGCATGTGCTGTATTACCGTCCTTTAATTGCACTGTGCTTGTGTAATGTGTATGCATGCATGAGTTGCATGAAAATCATATATATCTCCGCGCGACGGGGATATTTCCTCCGCGTGTTCTTGTAATAATAGTACTAGCATGCAGTTGGCGCTCAATTTCATGTTGTTTCGTTTTCAAATTTCATCCATAGCATAGTCTCTTGCCGTCTTTCTACTTGTCATCATGTGTTAAGTTTCTTTCGATTTGCGATATCTTGTAGGTACATATATACGCGCACACTTTGCATGATCATACAAACGCCAAGGTTTTTCTTTCGATTCCGCTTTTTCTTCGCAAGGGGCTGAGAAAAACGGTTTCCGGAAAATCTCAAGCTCGGGGTACTTTTGCCGGAAACTTTTAAACAAATTTCGCATGCAAACCAATATAGCGTCAAAATATGTATCGTGATGATATATGCACACATGTTCTCTTTGGCATTAGCTAGATGCATCATGTGGCTTTATTTCATCGAGAGCCGTTGGTTTTACCTTGGCTCATAGGTAAGCCGAGTACCCGTGAAATGACACTCCAAATTAAACCGAGAGCCGTAAGCCAAGCGCAGCACTCGGTTATTTGAGACTTCGCCGAGTATGTTTCATACTCAGTTTTTTTGTAGTCACGTTTAGATTTAAAAAATTTAATTTTTAAACGCGGTAGGAATTTCTCGAGGTCCACCAAAATTTCCAGTAATGGATAGACACAAAGCTGGTTATATCTTAAAAACCTCGGAAACCATAGTAGTATACAGTCTTTCTCATTGTTTTTTGTTTGACTGTTTATTTCTCATTGTTTTTTGGGTAACCGAGACCCAAGATCTCAGTAATTTTTATTTCAGAATCTCCCAAGGTCTCAGTTCAATTGAAGTGTGCAGGCAATAATCCTTTTGGCCCATTCTGGATAGGCCAGGGAGGCCCAGCTAGTAAGCTTGGGCCAATGTTGTCTCCATGTTTAGTACTCTATACTACAGTATGAAACTTCTCTCAAACATAAGTACAAGCACTCAAAATAAAATAAAATAAGTACATTCTCAGGGGAATACCATTGAAGTATGAGATTTTCATTCAGTCGTGCGCTGCCACCTCTTATCACGGTGCTGAAACCGCGGGCTATTTGTGCCAAAACTGCGGTGGAAAAATCAGTATCGCACAGGAAATGATTTTGTGGATTGCTTGCTTATGTTGTCTTGAGCCACACTTTTTGGTGTGCTTATAGTTAGTCCAAACTGTCATTTTAATTATATAGAATAGTTAGATAGTGTCGGCGTCCTGGGAACGGGGTCCCCAGACTTGTCTGCCTGCGGCTCCACCAACGGCCTGATACGGCCCCTCTTCAGCAGCAACCGCTCAAGACCCTCACGAGGGGTCAAGCCTCGCGAGGCGGACGACACAAGACCTCCTCAGGGGCGGCATCGCTAGGCTGGCTCCTGAGGAGCGAGGTGCGCGTGCCGTGAGCCGTGACGATCAAGGCCAGGCGGGCACCAACGGGCGCAGAGTACCAGTTGTCTGTTTGGTGCTAAAGGGGCAAGCGCAGGCGCGGAGTCCTGAGGCATCAGGCAAAGTTTTCTATATCGGTGCAACGAGACCAAGATCAGCAGGACGGCAGGAAGGAGGTCACCGCGGAACCCACGGCCGTGTCACCACCAGAGCCTTTGGCAGACGAAGACCACCTTTTGTCAGGATAGCTTGTACTAGTTGTCTCCCTTCAAACTTGGCCGTTGTGGGATCCCTTCCCGCCTAACATTTGGGAAGAGGATCAGGGCCTCTATAAATAGGACTAGCCACTACCATAAAGGGGACGGATCATTCAGACCATCCTCACACACACCAGCTCACCGAGTTCAAGAACACCTCTCCTCAGGAGGTTGTTCATTCCTTGTACCTGTTCATCCTCAGCCTACAAGGCAATCCACCACACCACACTGGAGTAAGGTATTACACCACAACGGTGGCCCGAACCAGTATAAACCCTCATGTCTCTTGTTCTTTGGGTTCGTCGAGCTAGGCCTTGAGATCGTTGCGAGAGCGAGCTAGGGAGAGAGAGATCTTTGTGTGCACCCCAGTGTTCGAACCTCAAGGGTTTGCCGGAATCCGTAATCCGACAGATAGATAAGATTTGAAGGGCTGCACTCCCTAGCTCATCATTAGAGTTGAGATATGGGGATATGAGACAAAACCTCCAACTCAGATTTTCTTTTGTTTCTTTTTTTTGCGAATAATTCAAACTACATATGTTACAACACTTACATTTACTTCAAAAATTTAAGAACATTGAATTTGCAATATCTTAATGGCAGCGTATAAAATTTGTTAGCATGAGTTTTGAAAAATATTGATGGCATTGAAAAAAATGTTTGTGACATTTGAAATACATTCACGCATTTTAAAAAAATGTACGGAACATTTAAAGAAAGCGTTTATACAATGTACATAAAATTAATCGTGTAATTCGAAAACAATGTTTCATACATTTACAAAAAAAATTCTATGGGACATTTAAAGAAATTTTCATGTGTTTAGAAAATGTTCCTGAAACTTTTAGAAAAAAAATTATGCAAATGTAGAAAAATGTTCACGTATTTTAAAAGAACGAATCTTATCAATCAAAAATGTTTCAGAGCTTATTTGAAATATGTTTAAGATGTATCTATTTTTTTCAACATGTATTTGAACAAAATTATAATCATGTATTTGATAAATATTAAACTTGTATAATAATGTTTCAATGCATACAAAAAATATATGATGTGCATGCAAAAAATAAATAGACATCAAAACATATATTTGATTTTTTTGTTAATCATGTATTTGAAAAAAATGTTAATCCTGAGGAATGAATTGACCCATGGAAAGGAAGTGCCTCCTACTGAAGTATCTAAATCTTTTCTCTAGCTACGTACCTTGCCCCAGTTCATCATTCTGATAGGCAAAGTGTTGAAAAAAAGTGTTGAGGAAATTAGAAAGGGCAAATCCCCTATGATTGATAACTTTTCCAACCTGCACCGGTTAGAGCATCTCCAGCCGTTGGCTCCCCAGAGGGCGCCTAAAATCGCCGTCTGGGGGTGAGCCGGCACAAAAATTGGGCCTGGGCGAGTTGGTCCCCAGCCGCCGGCCCCAGGCGCGTTTAAAAATAAAATTTGTATAGCAAATTTCGTCACCGTTCGGCAAAGTTCAGCTAAACACGATAAATTTCGGCCAACTTGGGCATATATTTCGATAAAGTTCGCGGATTTTCATTACATAGCACATATATAAACTAATCTAAAAAAACTGGCTAAAGTCGCCGCCGTCGCCGCCATCCTCACCGCCGTCGTCGTCGTCGGCCTTCTCCTCCTTGACGCGGGCGACCCTGCTGGACCCCTCCCCGGCGTCGCCATGGCGGACTGGTGGCGGCGCGTCGTCGTCGTCGTCGTCGCTGTCGTAGATGACGACGACTCCGCCTTCGTCACGGCCGCGTCGGCGCTCCGCGAAGCGGCGCAGGGCGGCGCACTGGCGCTCCGGTGCTCCTTCTCCATCGCTATGGAGTCCCTGCGCGCCCATTCCAGGGCCGCGTCGTCGTCGTCGAGCTCCGTCTTCACCGGCGCGGCCGGCTCCTTCTTCACCGGCGTGAGCCCCGGCTCCGTCTTTGGCTTGACGAAGCACGAAGGAGGAGCCGACGAGGAGGCGCGCCGGCCGCCCTCGTTGATGACGATGCCGGCGCTGCGAGTGCGCCGGCCGAGCGGCGTCTCCGCCGCGGGCTCGGCCTTGACGCCGAGCAGGGCCGGAGTACCGGAGGAGTGCGAGGAAGATCGCGAGGAGGAAGAAGAGGAGGAGGACACGAACCTCCTTCGCGCCCATGGCCCGGCGCGTCGGTGGTGCGCCAGGGCGGCCACCCTCGCCGGGTACGCCAACGACGGGTCGTTGCCGCCTTCGAGGTACGTCAGCACGCCCTCGAGTGTGCGCCCGGGGACGCCCCACCACAGGTGGCACCCCTCGCTGTTCTTCAGGCCGCCGACCACCGGCGCGCCGTTGGTGGACGCCAACCGCTGCTGCTAGCGGCGCTCGAAGTACGCCGCCCAAGCCGCGTGGTTGTCGGCGGCGTACCGGGGGAGGGATAGTTGGGCGTCGGTGAGGGAGGCACGCACGACCTCGACCTCCTCGGCGAAGTATTTGGGCTTGGCCACGGCGTCGGGCAACGGGGGAATGGGCACTCCCCCGTCGCTGAGTCTCCACCCCATCGGCCCAGCGCGCATGTCCGGCGGCGCCGGGATGTTCGCCTGGAACAGGAGCCAGGACTCCTGTTCGCAGAGCGAACGGCGGCCGAAGCCGTTGGCCGCCGCCTCGTCTCCGGGAAAACGCTCTGCCATGGCGACGGGCTCGGGAGAGGTAGAGAGGGAGAGGGAGGGGCTGGGCGGCGGCGCTCGGGAGAGGGAGAGGGAGGGGCTGGGCTGGGCGGCGGTGCTCGGGAGAGGGAGAGGGAGAGGGAGGGGCTGGGCGGCGGCGAGGGGCGGGGCTGGTGTGGGCACAGGCGAGTGAGGCCACCGGCTATATAGCCGCGCTGCGCCCGCGTGTACGCGTGCGAGGGAGGGGAGGCGTCGGCGCGCCGTCCCGTGACGCGCCGCCCGTGAGGAATCAATGGCAAGGCTGACCGGCGGCAGCCTTGCCATTGATTCCCCGCGGGAACCGAGGCCGTTGGGGGAAGACGAGGCGCCGTGTCGCTGACGCGGCTGGCCCGCGGCTTTTTCGCGCCAAAACAGCTCGCCCCGGCACCCTCGGGCGCCCCCAGCGCGCCGGATTCGTCCTGGGTCCGCCGGCGCTGTTTTCGACCCAGGCCGGCGAAAATCGGATTCCTGAGACGCGACTGAGCCTTTTTTTACGCCGGCGCGAAAAAATCATCTGGAGAGGCCTTCCTGAAAACGCGGCTGGAAATGCTCTTAGAACTCCACGCCTGCCTTGGACAAAACCACCCGCTGGTTCGGTGGCCCTATTAGTGGACGCCTCATTCGTGAAGGAGTCCGGTGAGGCAGGTGATTCCGTGGAATAGTGAAGGAGCAGTGATTCTTGCAGCATATCATCATTTATTTCACTGCAAAGATGCCCTAGAAGAAGAGATCAATGCCATCTTGGACGGCCTATCACCGAGTTCGCAATGGTCGGATTATCCAATCTGATAGTTCGACTGCGATTGCCTCTTTGACTGATGAGTCTCTGGACTGGTCAACTTATAGTCAATTAACGCGAAAAATCTAGACGCTTTTGGATCTTCGGGTTTTTGTTTCATTAAAGATAGAGCGTAGTCAAAATAGAGTTGCTCATAGTCTAGCCAATATTTGTCGATCTGGGGGTAGCACCGCCTGTTGGTTGCGCCATGTTCCAGACAATGTAAATGAGTTTGTATTAGCAGACTGTAACACTAATTCCGAGGAATAAAACCTAGGATTCACCCCGCAAAAAAGCCATATGAGCAGTGGCTTAGGAAGTATGGTTCGGGCCACCTTCGATCTTCGTGCTTTTGTTTTAAGAAGTCAACGTCGGGGGAAGGGGGGAGGGGGGGGGGGGGGGGGGGGGGGGGGAGGGTGGAAGACGCCCCACTTGAATTTACCCGAAGTGACGGTAAGCATCCTAAATCCTCAGTACAGAGGGTTACAAGTTAGTGGAGGGGTTAACGGGAAACATGCGAGAATATTGGAGGCCTAAGGAAAGCAGCCGGAACACTCGATTTGAGAGATCGGAGACAACAACTGCTATGATTTGGTCATGGAGGGTCACACAACACAAAAGACAACTTGGTAGCGGCAATTCAAGATCCTCGACATCAGCAGAAGGCAAACCATGCTCTAGAAGTCGTCTGGGCCAGCGGAGGTGGAGAGAGCTCCCATATTAAGCCACATGAGAGGTTTGTAGGAAGTCCAAGCGCAGACTAGAGGGAGGCGACCTACATCAGTGAAACAATAGATGAACCGTGGTCTATTATGATCACACTGTAACTATCTCATATGATAGTGATAAATGAAAACATAAGTTTAGTAACTATGTTCCCTCATGATAAGATCTCAATAAACTACTCCCTTTGTTTCTAAACTTAAGTCTTTTCAGATATTTCAATACGAACATACGGAGGGAGCACATATGACCTTAGGGCCATGGAGGCATGGTGGTAGGTGGATTCTGTACCGTGCCGATGGGAGGGCTCCGTTTGTAGGTGTTTTCCTGAGTTTCGTGAGGTTTTGCATCTTGTTCTGGAAGGCGAGGCAACGGTGGCTTTCTGAATATGGAATAATAAGGTTCTCCCTGCTTATGCCCCATCCTGCCGGTGTGTCTAGCGTTCTCGGAGAGCGTGTGAAGGTATGTCTCCGGCGTATCTCATATGATTCGATCGGCGTTTGACTTCATGGATTCTCTTGGATCCTGTCTATGTTTGTGTGTCTATAGGTTGAATCCTTCTGAATTTTGGATCTACGCTTATCTTGATCGACAACATTTACTGTTTTGATGCGCTGGTCTTGTGGGACCTTAGCACAACTACTTTCTGACTGTCTACTACAACAAGGTTTACCCGGCTCTGACGAGGGAGAGACAATGACAGCGGCTTGCCTTCGGATCGCTCGAGTGCTTGTAGTCACCGCTAGGTGGTCCACATACCTGGATTTTTTTTACTTCTAATATTCTTTGTACGACTTGGCAACAGATAATAGATTGGAAGGTTTTCCTGCGAAAAAAAGGTAATCCTATCCTATATACACCTAAGAGAGTTATCATCACTAACTTATTTATCTCAACATGTAATCATGCCACCTCATCATATAAATATGAGTGAGATAAGGCTCACCACGACATGCAATTATGCATGTGAGAAGACCCACCACAACATCTGATATGCATAGGAAAATATTTTCTATTTAATTATTCTACTTAGATTCAACAAATATTGTTACAACTATACAAAATCAAATATAATAAGTCATATGCATTTTTTTATTTTGGTTCTTATGTTATCAATCAAAATTTTCATCGACTAATTCCCACAGCGACGTGCGGGGTATCCTCTAGTAATATGAAAGCTCGAAGCACCATAATTCCAAAAAAATCAAAGAAGTTCAGGTGACGACTAGTGCACAAAGCAAACAGTAGCTAGTGGTAGTACACACTCGATACGTACACTCATATGTACAACTCTGCCACGTCTCACTCACAACATTACTGAAAAGCTGGAATAAGAAAACTGCACGAACATCAACCCTAAATGACCAAAAAGACATATAGCAAGACGATGGCGCCACTTTCACGAGGCGGTGAAGCTTTTTTTATTACAAACTACTATAAAGTAAAGTAAAAAGTTAATATGGTCATCTGCCACTGATTGCCCAAGACACCTCGCTGCAAACATTGGCCGATGACAACGCATTATCTCCATGTGTTCCAAGGGAGATGTCGGATGTCGGCTGTGACAGGCTTGGCAGCGTGACATCTTTGGACTGCAAGACGTTCATGAGCTGCATGACCGACGGCCGCGCACTCGGGCAGGGGTGCGTGCACCAGAGCCCCACGACAAGCGTGCGGTGCATCTGCCACTTATAGTCGCCGTCATCATCGAGCAGCTGCTGCCAGTTTCCTCCCTTTAGCTTCTCATCCACTGCTTCAACAACGGCCCCCTTCTCGTACAGATCCCAGATCCACCTGAGTAACGGAATGAATTTGTCGCCTGATTGCTCCATTTCCATGTCCGGGTGCCGACCGGACACGACCTCCAACAAGACAATACCAAAGCTGTAGACGTCGGCTTCGGCGCTCGGCCGACGGGTGCGGATGAACTCCGGGTCTATGTACCCAGCGGTGCCCATGATGATCTTGGTGGTCTGTGGCCCTGCTCCATGCTCCACGAGCCTCGCCAGCCCGAAATCCGCAAGCTTGGTGTTGCATGATGAGTCAAGTAGTATGTTGCTGGGTTTGATGTCGCCATGCAGCACACATTGATCCCACTCTGTGTGGAGATAGCGTAGTGCAGATCCTAGACCAAGGCTGATCTTGTACCTCTCTGATCTTGCGGCTGTCGGACTAGCCTAGCAAGTGCACAAGGTTCCGGTGCCTCAGGCGACTTATGATCTTCACCTCCGACTCAAACTCTTTCCTCCCCTGCGAAGATGATTCCGCAGACAACATCTTGATGGCCACCGGGCGGTCATGGTCGCTAAGGTTGTCGCCTCGGTAGACATTACCGAAGCCCCCTCGCCCGAGTTTCCCCTCCTCTGCAAAGTCTTTGGTGGCGGCGGCCAGCTCACGGTAGCGGTACCTTCTAGGGCCTACTCCTCTCTCAAACTCAGCTTGCTCACGTGCTTCGTCGTCGGAATCATCTACCCTCTCCCACACGCGTCGTCGATGGACTACGAAGGCGGCGACGCAGAGCAACACGAGAAATGCTACTACTGTGGAAGGCACTAGCACGGGCACTAGTAGCCACTGTCGCGGACTAGTAGCCATTGTGACATCATCTAGAGTGGAGCTAAACGACCAAGACAACACTTGATGCAGCTCGACGCACATGCCAGTTGGTGCAGCAAAGCCGACTGCAACTTTCTCGGGCAATTCCTTCTTCATGTCCACCGACGTGCTTACGTTGTAAAGCGGCTCATCGCCGTCTATGTGGAGACGGGCGACCAGGACACTTGTGCGGTTGTCGTAGCTGATCTCGGCAGTCATGGTGTTGTTATCGTCGGAGACCAGGCGCTTCGCCACGTTGGTGTAGGCCCTGGAGTTGATGGAGTTCACGTCTATGCCGACGTGGTTGTCGTTGTGGTCCCAGGCGCTGCGAAAGGTGTCGAACTCCACCGCGACGACACGGCCGTCGCCAATGGCGTTCAAGTTGTTGCTGTCATTGAAGAGAGCGAGGTTCCCTTCGTGGCTGTTGGGAGGAAGCCTGGACGGATAGTGCGCCAGGAAGAAAGACATACCATCAGCCACACCGTCGTTGGGCGTGAAGCTTAAGTTACAGAGACGAAGCCGGTCGTCCGTCTCGTTTTTTAGCCTGATCTGGAATGTGAAGTTGGAGGAGAAGCTGGCCACCTCGCCCGTGGCATTGTCCCAGAGCGGCACCGGGCGCGCATAGGAAGCCCGGCCGATGCTGAAGAAGTTGCCTTTGATCTCGTTCTTCGTTAGCTCGATGGCGTCGGAGCCCATGCGTGTATCACGCTCGCACCTGAGCTCCGTGTCGCAGAGGTCGCCGGAGCTAGAACTGGAGAAGTTGAAGCTCAAGGAGAGCGTGGTAGCTAGGCCCAGAGGTCCACTGACTAGCAACGACAGTGAGTAGCAGAGACAAATGGAGATGGAGAGAAGGTGGTGATGAAGGCTCGTTACTACAGTAGCCATTGTTGCTGTTAGGCTCGGGGGTCTAGCTAGCTTGGGTTTATCTTTTTTTTTTGGCAAAAGAGAGCTACCTCTCCGATGTTATATAAACGAAACCAATGTTCGTAGTACTCTGTAAACTAATACAAGATCTCACTAAAGTTGCCACTTGGCACCATGCAGGATCGATGTGATATGGTCGGCAGTGTTTCCAACTATAACACCTTAGCAGCCTAGCTATAATACTATGTTCAAATAATGTTGATTTGGTCGATTTAAGGAAAAAAAAAACTCTCGAGTAGTTTATTTTTTCACCGCCTCAAGTAAACAAGCAGTCTAAGTCATGGTGGCATGGCGCCAGGCACTTCTCATGTTTGTGTCCTGGAGTCAATGGAGTTCGGCCAATATGTTGGTCTTGAACTGGGGTTGAGGCAGCGGTCAAATTTCAACGCCGTTGGCGTTGATGCGATTGCTAGTCAAAACACCCTAACTAATAATACTATGTTGAAGATAATCTTGACTAGATCAGTTGAAAGAAAAACTTGACTAGGCCGTTTTTGGCATCCAGCTGTCCAGTAAACAAGCAGTCCAAATCGCAGTGGCGTGATCGGAGACCAGACGCTTTCTCACACGATTTTTTAAAATATATCTCCTTTGTTTCTTAATATAAGTCTTTTTAGAAACTTCAATAAGAACTACATACGGATGCATATATGCATATTTTAGAGTGTAGATTCACTCATTTTGCTCCGTATGTAGTTTATATTAAAATCTCTAAAAAGGCTTATATTAAGGAACAGAGGGAGTATTACTTTTTTAACGATTTTTCAGATCTATACTATCAACTGAAAAATTGCAAATGTATGACCTTGTGGTTGCGCAGGGCAACTAAAAGGTCTCTTGGTTGCCCTCTTGGACGAGAAGACGGTGTTCATGGGTTCGACATCGATGTGGGCAGAGGTAGGTGCCGAACTCCAACCTGATTGGCACTGTTGCGATTGCTAGTCAAAACACCGTAACTAATAATACTATATTGGAGATAATCTTGACTATGCCCATTTCAAAAAAATTAACTAGGTTGTTTTTGGCATCCAGCTGTCAAGTAAACATACAAGGAGTCCAAGTCATGGTGGCCTGATCAGAGACTAGATGTTTGCTCACGTGATTATTTTTGAAGTTATTACTTTTTATGAAATTTCATATCGATACTATGAAACTGAAAAATTGCAAACTATGGCATTGTCGTTGCACATGGCAACTAAAAGGTATGCTTCGTTGCCCTCTCGAATGGAAAGACTGTCTTCTCGAGTTCGGGGTCTATGTTGGCCTGGTTGTCGCCATGGGCACGGGGCTGAGGTAGGTGCCGAACTCCAACGCAGTTGGCATTGAGGTGATTGCTAGTCAAAACACTAACTTTTTTTGATTGATCAAAACACTCTAACTAATAATACAATGCTGGAGATAATCTTGACTAGGTCGATTGAAAAAAGAACATGTATGGGTTGACTTTGACTTTTTGTCATCCAGTTGTCAACTAAACAAGCAGTCCAAGTCACAGTGGTGTGATCGGAGACCAGACGCTTGCTCATGTGGTTTTTAAGAAATATTAGATCCACATTAATTGTCACAGATTTAGTACAAAATTGTTTTTGATAAACCAACAACAATTAATCTGGATACAAGGAAGTACTTTTTTTAATGAGATTTTATATTTATACTATCAAAATGAAAAATTGCAAAAGTATTACCTTGTCATTGTGCAGGGAAACTAATACGTATTCTTCGTTGCCCCCTCAAATGAAAAGACGGTCTATGTGAATTCGGCGTCTCCGCCGAGCTGATTGTAGATGTGGGCATTGGGCTGAGGCAGATGTCGAACTCTAAGGCAGTTGGCGTTGATGCGATTGTCTTGGCGCAGGTCTGCACACACTCACTAGAAGTTTACTTACTTTCTGACAACTGCACTTAGGCACAGTCACCGGGCAGGCGGGTTGAGTAGTTTTTGGCCATCGTACGCCGACTGCACGTATGTATTCCCACTGTTTCTTTTTTATTCCATGTATTAGATTTGTTTGAAGTCAGAGTTTGACCATGTTTATAAAAAATACTCCCTCCGTCCGGAAATACTTGTCGAAGAAATGGATAAAAATGAATGTATCTACAACTAAGATATGTCTAGATACATCTATTCCTCCGACAAGTATTTCCGGACGGAGGGAGTATATTAATAATCACAATACAAAATCAATATAATCAGATTCATCGTGAAATATATTTTCATATTATATTTATTTGATAGTATTATAGATGTTCTTCAATGGTGAGTGAAGAAACCTCGTGGAGTTTCTCAGTTCAGTACGTCCCCAGTGATGATCTCTTGCACGAGGCTAAAACAGTAAAACCAGCAGGTCCGCACTGTGCCATCGATGCTGTGAATTAAGATCTTTTCCGAACCATCACATTTCATTGCATGCATATGTGCTTGAATTTACATTTTTTTTCTGTCAACAAAATATCATGTGTTACTAATGTTTATTCCTGCATGAGGCTGCCGAGTAGTGACTTCAACAACGCAAGCTGATGTCGTTCACTCTTGGGAAAAGGTTACTCTCTTCAGTAGAGAACCAAACGGCAATGAGATCAGTGAGTTTCCTGCCACACTTCTTTTATTTTGTTTTGTCTATACAACCAACATAAACTACTTGTAGACTTCGCTTTTAAAAAAGGCCTATCGTCCAATGGCAATTCCCATAAAGCAAAAGGAAAAAATAAATCAAAAGGACGTTTATTAGTTAGCAACATCTATCAACAACAATTTGCTTTTCTTTATATTTCAAATATTAAATTTGTAACACATAATTGTAAATTATTTTCCTGACATTCTATTTTTTCTTAGGATTAGGATTTATTTATAAGTCTGCTTTCATTTCTACCAAGGGTGAGTAGCTTATCAAGCGTCGAACACGAGAGGTAGAATCACAGGAATAGGTAATTACACGTTATCATTGCACTAGCACATTTGATATTTACCATGAACTGAATTTCTCCACACCTAACTTCTTCATTGCAGGAAAACCGTTGTTTATTTTTACGTTCTTTACTTTTGTTTTTTAGTAGCAACCTTAGTTATAGCCACTTAATTTTACACCTCACTACTTGTTTTCGGTCCAAATTATAATCTTTGCAGACACCAAAACAACCAATTCATATGAGACCTGTAACAACTCAACATTCACATTTACCATCGTCTCCTACTCTTCGTTGGGACGACACTCTATTAAGCTATTTACATGAGAGTGCTGCGACTAACCCTGTTCACTTGCATGACATCAATTAACATGTAGGCAATTTGTGCCAAAACTATGGTGAACCTTTTTGTATCATATAGGGAATGATTTTGTGAAATTCTTGCTTACATCGTCTTTGCTATTATCCTTCCCATAAATCTGAGCCACACTTTTCATATGGTGCGTGTATACTTAATCTGAACTATGATTTTAATTGTATATAGTAGATATATAGATAAGATTTCATGGGTTGCACCCACCAGATCATTATTAGAGTCAAGATACAGGGATATGAGACAAACCTTCGTTCAAAGGAAATTTTGAATCGTCCCTTGTAAATCTGTCCGGAAGGAGTACTTATTGTAGTTGACAAAATTCTGGCTAATGTACCACCAAATAGTGCAAGTATTGAATTCGCGCTCTAGCTAGCTCATCCAAAACTCCCAATTAATGGAGAGACAAAGAAAATATATGTTTCAGCACCGCCGTCATATCTAGGCTTTCTTTTAGTCCTTAGACATGAGATTGATGTAGGCCGCATAATCATTTTCTTTAATACGATGTTAACATGGTCTTGAACTGGAGACCTATTGGCTCTAATTGGATATTGAATTCATGCTGCAATCAGGTCATCCGAACATATGAGCTGATGAAGAGAGGACAGACAATATAGTTAAACAGTAGCAAATTAAAATTGTTGCAAACCTGCTCTACATACGTAGGAGGTCAAGTGAGTGCTTATAAATACGTAAATTATTTGGTGCTAAGCTTAAGGTGGATTTCATAGCAACGACCAACAAACGTGATACAACCATGGATCGTATAGCTAGCAAACCGTTTCTAATATGTTTCTCATGATATCATCTAGCGAATTCTATGCTCAATGCGGCTTTCTTTTCAAGGCTGAAAACCCCGGTGGTGTCACTCTCAGATGACATGGAGCTCTCCATACCTTTGACAGTGAGGCTATGACACTCCAAAACCAACGGCTGCTGCACTTGGTCTGCCAATTTCTGGAGCTCCTCAGCAACGCACCTCATCGCCGGCCTCCTGTTCCCCGGCATAACTAAGCATCGAGTCGCCAGCTCCGCAGCCTGAACGGCCACTCCCATGCTAGCATCATCGACTATTTCCCTGTCAAAGAGTTGATGGAGCGTGCCATCCCCCATAGACTCTTGAACCATCACCATGAGGCTCTTTCGTTGCTTTGACAGCGGCTTCTTCCCGGTTAGGAGCTCCAGAAGGAGGACCCCAAAGCTGTAGACGTCGTTCTTGTGGGTGAGCTGGTACTCAAGCAGGTACTCTGGGTCAACGTAGCCCGCTGTGCCTCTGGCCACCACCTGAGTCTTCTCATCGATGGTGGAGCAGCCGAAGTCAGACACCTTGGCGACCCATCCGTCGCTGAGAAGGATGTTGGCGGGCTTCACGTCGCCGTGGAGTATCGGGTGCGCCAGCGAGTGCAGGTACGCCAGTGCTCCGGCGGACTGCGCGGCGATCCTCAGACGGGTTCCCAGGGTGGCGCGACACGAGGTCGGCTGGCTGTACAATAGCTCCTGCAGGGTTTTGTTCTTCACGTACTCGTACACCAGGATGGGCACCTCGAACTGCAGGCAGCAACCCAGGAGCTTGACGATGTTGGGATGGTCGACACGGCAGAGTATCACCAGCTCCTGCACGAAGTCCTTCCTCCTGCTCTCATCCACCTCCTTGCATCTTTTTACAGCCACGAGTGTGTCCTTGCCGTCGACGTCGAGGACCCCCTTGTACACGGTCCCCTGCCCTCCTTCCCCGATGATGTTCTCCTTGTCGAACATGTTTGTTCCCGCCTCGATTGCTGCTCTGGCATAGACAGTGAACCCAATATTACGCTCTACTCTCATAATTTCTGATAGTATCTCGCCCCCGTGTTGTTGATAGTATTCATCACTCTGTCTGATCAGTGCTTGTCTCTTGATACTCCTTTTGTGACTGATGATTTCTACTGCAAGGATACAAACCAGGCCAACCAAAACAACGCCAAAGGCTCCTGAAGAGTAGATGCCACGGTTAGTCGTCATTTCTCATTTGGGGTGAAAGATAACATGTTTTTTTATTTGACTAAAAGATTTAATTAATTTGCACTAACATGAAATTAAAGACACTGCTCTGGTATAATGTTGATATATTGTGTACATAGATTGTAGTAGACATATATCATAGATGTGGACGTACCAATACCGAGTTTTTCTCCAATACCAAATGTGTGGTTTCCGTCGCACGTCCCATTTTGGGCGTCGCCTTTGATATGCTTGGGGCAACCACACTCGAATCCGCCAAGAAAATTTTGGCAAGTTCCAGGCACATTGCAAGGGTATTTCACCAGGTCTGTGCACTCGTTGATATCTGCCACCAAAGATCAAATTAATTAATTTTTATTGCCAATCATCTAGTTAGTATAGGTAAAAAAAGTGATAGGAAACAACGCAAAGCTCTGTTATTTTCTCTAACGATTTTTTTTAATTTCCCTTATGTTCGATGGTATACTCCTACAAGATTGAGTAAGGATCTTTCACTTACATGTGTAATTAATCTTAGATTGCTAGATCTGATTGATAAGATAAGACTGTTAATTTTTGTCTAGACGAGAATTTGCAAGGTGTGTGGCTAGCTCTCGTCTAGACGAGAATTAACTAAATCTCATCTAGGTGACATCAACAGGGGATTTTGTTATTGTTCCCTTTTCTCTTCTTCTTTCACTTATTTTTTGTGTCTCAATATTATTACTGTATTCTTTAAAAAAGCAAATATAGTTGCACTCATTCGGTGGACGCCCAACCACGGTTGCGCGCGGCCAATGGACACGCAGTTGCGGACATCAGACGAGCAGTTGCACACCGTTGTGCACGTCGGCAGATTTGCAGCTATTGTTGCACGCAGATGCATGGGTGTGCAACTGCAGTTGCACGTGGTCTGGCGGACGTGGAAGTGTAATTGCGCGCGCCATGAAAAAAGATAAAAAATATCAAATAAATAAATAAATCGGTGGACATTTAACGGCAATTGCGCATGACCGACGGACGTGTAAGTATAGTGTGAAAAGGGGTCCTGCAAAGACTGGACTACTTTAGATCCAGATTCTTTTGGCAAGGAGATGGTGAAAAGAAAAAATACAGGCTGGCTAAATGGAGCGTGGTTTGTAGGCCTAAAGACCAAGGTGGCCTTGGAATTCATGACCTGCAGGTCAAGAATGGGGCCCTTCTCAGTAAATGGTTATTTAAACTTCTTACTGAGGATGGTGTTTGGCAAACCATGTTGCGCAACAAGTATCTAGGCCAAAAGGCGGTATCCCGGGCATATTGGAAACCTGGCGACTCGTACTTTTGGGCTGGCCTAATGGCGGCAAAGAAACATCTCTTTCGCTTTGGGTCTTTCGCAATAAAGAACGGGTCGGAGATTCGTTTCTGGGAAGACATCTGGATAGGCAATGCCAGTCTCAGAGAAAAATATCCAGCCTTATATAACATCGCTCGCGATAAGAATAATACTATTGCGCACGTGCTCGGTTCTTCCTCGCCGAATATTTCGTTCAGACGGGATTTGATTGGCCCCCGGCTTGTGTCACGGCATAATCTTTTATCCCGGCTGGATTCAATTAACCTGACACAAGGTCGGGATGTGTTTCGCTGGAACCTTACTACATCAGGGTCTTTCACAGTAGACTGTATGTACCGTGCGCTCACGCATTCTGATGTGCCAACGAGTAATAATAAGAAAATTTGGAAGTCTAAAATTCCACTAAAAGTGAAAATCTTCATGTGGTATCTTCGTAGGGGAGTTGTGTTAACCAAAGACAACCTCGCACGGCGAAACTGGCGAGGGAGTAAGAAGTGTTCTTTTTGTACTCATGACGAGACAATCAAACACCTTTTTTTCTAATGCAAGTTTGCACGTTCTACGTGGTCAGTCATCCAAATAGCGTCAAATTTGTATCCGCCCACAAGTGTTGCCAATATTTTTGGTCATTGGTTGGACCGTATTGCAAATAGGTTCAAAACGCTAATAAGGGTGAGAGCGTATGCCTTGATTTGGTCGCTTTGGCTATGTAGAAATGATTTGGTTTTTAATAACAAAAATGCTTCTCCTCTACAGGTTATTTTTCGGTGTACGCACTCGCTACGTATGTGGTCTATGCTACAACGGCCGAAGTACCAACCGCTGTTCATGGTGGTGTGTACGCGATTGGAGCAGGTGGCTACAGAGGTTTTTTCCCAACATGGGTGGCAGCATAACCTACGGATCGATCCACCACCTTCTTCGACATAGGCATAGTGTCGGTCTAAAGGACTCTAATGTTGCCGATTTGTCAATTTTTATTTCATGAATTTTTGTCAGACTTCTGGATTAGGCTGTGTGCATCTTAATTATGCAGAGGCCGGGTGTTACTCATAATGCTTTGTATCCGCTTGATGCTACATTTTGAGATAGTAAAGTCGCCTTTTATCGAAAAGTGAAAAGAATGAAACCAAAAATAGAAAATAAAAAACAGAATCAATCAAATGGAAAAATAAATCCACTGAAATCTACGCGTAAAATCAAATGACACAGAAGTACTCCTAGATGAGTATTAGCAAATCCATATATATTGTTTTGAGTTTCTACATACCTTTGCATCCGTGCTCCGGATCTTGCAGGTAAGGATTGCCTTGGTAGCCTTTGGAGCAGTTGCAGATGTAGCCTGGTCCATTGAGCGAGTCCAAGCACTCGCTGTGGTCGCTGACGCAGGCGTAGGACGAGGAATTCTTGCGCGCCGCGTCGCATGTCTCCTCTCCAACAACCCAATCCACCGCCAGCGGCGCCTTTCCGCCGTAGGTGCTGTTGAGCCCCGGCGAGGTCGCGTAGGTAGTCGAGAAGCTGAAGCCGGCCGCGTCCATGAGCACGGCGTAGCTGCAGCGGCTGACGTTGTAGATCTCCGTGGTGTTGAAGCCGGAGTCGAACTCCACTTCATAGTACTGCAGGCCCCTGGGGATGGCGGTCTGGCAGCACCCAATCCCGGAGCAGGAGTCGTTGCTGAGGGCCGACCTCACATCGCCGTCGCTTTCTCCTCGGCACATGGCCACGCACCCACTCGTGTAATCGCCGGCGTGCTCGCCCAGGATGTACGCCAGCGTTTGGCAGCCGATGACGGTGAACTTGTTGGTGTCGGCGAACCTGTAGGGCGTGCCCGTGAAGTTGAGATGCCACCGGTGGGGGTCCATGCCCCGGGTGGCGGCGTTGTAGCAGTAGGTGGAGATATGATTCTGCATCCGGACCTGGCCTTGCTGCAGCGAGACGTCGACGACCTCCACGTCGTAATAAAACGGCCTGCGGCGCCCGCCATTAACCCCGGCCTCTTTGCAGGTCAGGCCGAAGCCGGGCATGGCGCAGCCGCCGCCGTCGTCGCCAGGCGAATCGACGATGCCGAACGGGTAAGGGATGTCTACGCCGCCGCATTCTCTCTGGCAACTGCTGCTAGGCCTAGGCGGTGCCGCTCCAACCCCAAGCAGCGCTACGCCGAGCCATACTGCCAGTAGAGAAGCAGCTGCAGATCTGTGGGACGGCATGGAGTGGATGGAGGGCTTGCCTTGCTGCGCCGCTGGAGACGCCATGCTCTGCTCTGGGTACGAGTTGTTTAATACTCCAGCCGTTCCGACGACCAACGACGACTCGGAAGCTTGCAATTACGCGGGAATTGCCTGCAATCATTCAATCCATTTTCCTCACTTCCTAAATATAAGTCTTTTTAGATATTCCATTACAAAATATTTAGAAACAAAGAGAGTAGACGTGTGAAAACTTTGATGTAATAAAGCTTTTATTTAGTTGCTTATAAATACTTCAACCGAGCCGACGGGTTGGATGTGAGAAAGGTAAAGTGTGAATGAATGAATATTCCAGTAACACTGGAGTATCCAACAAATTTTATTGAGACCAGGCAACATCAAGGCCTGAATATTCCAATGATACTGATGCAAGCTACTGGTATACTATACGGTAGCACATGACTCTACTACTACTACAAGACAGTGTACTCCGTCAGTCTACTCCCAGCTGGACATGGAAGTACGTGAGTGATTGCTTCCGGGTGTGCTGTCAAGTCATGCAAGCTATTGAAAATTTCAATCACAGTACTATTGGGCCAGGGTGGGACGGCATGGAGTGGATCGAGGGTTTTGCCTTGCAGCGAAATTTAATGGTTGATATAATAGCTAATTGCGCACTAGTTTGAGGATTAGTTTTGTAGAAACAGAGAAATCTACGATGAACATGTGTTATTACTACCGGGACGACGGCACGCCATTTTTTTTAGAGAAATTTCAAGGTGGTCCAAAGCAATATAGACCGATAATTTTTAATTATCTAATGGTTGCTATAACTATTACTCCCATCATTTTTATTTACTTCATATGCTAGGTTTGTCCAAAATCAAACTTTACAAACTTTCAATAATTTTGTGAAAAAATATATTAACATAAACACCACCGAATCAATACCATTGGATATATAATTGAGTATATTTTCACATCATAAAATTTGACTTCAGTCAAACCTAATATGTGTAGTAAATAAAAATGAAGTTCCTCTTAGCATGAAGTATGAGGTAATAGACCATTAATGATGGCATGGGGTTAGTATGGACATTGTTGTGGTATAATTAAGAAAATAAATTATTATAATTTATTCATTTCCTTTTTAACCTTGAGTATATACGAAAAAGAAATAAACAGAGCTAATTAATGCCAGATTTTGTTTCCAACCATTTTTTCGCTGAACGTACCTTGTAATCATGTCTAACAATCAAAATAATAAGTTTTTCATGTTGTCATATATGTCTATGCATATTTTATTTTGTTGGTTCGGAGCTATACAATAGAAAATGCAAAGAATTTGTTTTTAGAACACACCAAAACTGAATACCAGTTGACAAAATCATAGCAAAAAGCAGTCAAAATACCATCATAATTTTTCTATAACAAAGAAACCATGTGTAGCAGTGTTCTTGCACTTTTCTTTTTGATAAGAAAATGTATAACGGAGAATGTTATGTATATTTCTCACACAAGAAGAAGGCATAGACATTCCTAGCATGGCATGTGTACATTTATTTTCATTACCGGCTCTCTAAGAATGATGTGAATACACGTAGTGATGATTATTATTATTTTGCGGGAACGTACTGATGATTATTACATTGCAATCTAGCTGAATTACAATAATGTCTTTTGTAGTGTGTATACAATTTCTTAGGATCGCATGGATATGTGTCATATTTTCCAACACGGGAATTATTCGTCATTATATGGTAGATACAACACATATGTACGGGGTTTGAACGTGAACTTTTATTATATTAAAAAGGGATGTGGGAAATATTGTAAACATTCATTTTTAAAAAATCCCATATAATTTTTTTGTGTGGTCAAATATATCGTTGATAATGGAAAGTTTAAATAATTTCTCTTACCTCTTAAGGGGTAAGAGGGGACCATCTTAATAGAGCCTTTTTGAATAAAAAAAGAGAAGCACAATTAGTCAATTGTTTTCTAAAAAATAGTAGCTAACTGCACACTAATTTGAGGATTAGTTTATAAAAAAGAACAAATTGCCGAATAGAAAATTGGTACTTATTGAAGCTGCTTTTTCATTGGGCCAGTTCAGCAATTATTGCCGCTACAACTCTCCGGACGGGGCAGGCTTATCCTGTGCTATTTCAAAAACCGGGACATGTCCCATCCATTTAAGCTATGAGAGCAGACCCTGACAATGTGCAACTCCCATACGTGCTGCACTATTCATGCAGATGTATATTGGCCCGTATATCTCTGAAACGCCAGACAGGAATGAATCACGAAGCTCATTCCCACGAAGGGGATACAGAGCTACCTGATGCTCGGCCTCTGCAACGCCGCTCTTGTGATTCTACACTCTAAAATATGTCTCTATATGCATTTGCAGTGGAATACCTAAATAAACTTATATTTAGAAACAAAGAGAGTAGATGTGTAAAAGCTTTGATGTAATAAAGCTTTTATTTAGTTGCTTATAAATACTTCAACCGAGCTGACGAGTTGGATGTGAGAAAGGTAAAGTGTGAACGAATGAATATTCCAGTTACACTGGAGTATCCAACAAATTTTATTGAGACCAGGCAACATCAAGGCCTGAATATTCCAATGATACTGCTGCAAGCTACTGGTATACTATACGGTAGCACATGACGCTACTACTACTCCCTCTATTCCAAATTAGTAGTCACAGAAATGGATGTATCTAGAACTTCTAGATACATCCATTTCCGCGACGAGTAATTCGAAACGGAGGGAGTACAAGACAGTGTACTCCGTCAGTCTACTCCTAGCTAGCCATGGAAGTACATGAGTGATTGCTTCCGGGTGTGCTGTCAAGTCATGCAAGCTATTGAAAATTTCAATCACAGTACTGTTGGGCCAGGGTGGGACGACATGGAGTGGATCGAGGGTTTTGCCTTGCAGCGCCGCTGGGGACGGCATGCTATGCTCTGGGTACGAGTTGTTTAAGGGCCAGTTCTTTTGGGCGATTCTACCAGAATCGCCTTTCTCCCCAGCTTCTCTCAGAATCGTCATTTTATATATTTTTTACAATCCTAGCTAATTAGAGTTTAACTAGATAGGATTGTGAAAAAAGGAATGGCGATTCTGAGAGAAGCTGGGGAAGGGGGCGATTTTGGAAGAATCACTGAAAAGAACTGGCCCTAATACTCCAGCCGTTCCGACGACCGACAACTGACCTGGAAGCTTGCAATTACGCGGGCAGGAATTTCCTGCAATCATTCAATCCATCGTTGTACTCCCTCGTTATATGTAGCAAAAATGCGTGATTCTACCGAAAAAGCCCTGCAGAGGCCGGTCTGCAGCAGTTCTTAATCCACCCCACCGAACGAGCATGGGGATATGTGTACAAAATGTATTACAATTTGCAGCCCTTCATTAAAGATCGTATATCAGCGTATTTAAGAGTAGGCTCCATGCCGCGTACATGCATACTTTGCTATACTCTTCGTTAAGGCTATGTGCATTTTAGCTATGAAGAGACCAGGTGTCGTTCATTATGCTTTGTATCCACTTGATGCTATATTATGAGTTAATAAAAGCGCCCTTTTATCAAAAAATGCCGCGTACATGCATGAAACATGTGGGCTGGTGACAGGCACATGCGTGGCTTTGTTTTTCCCCCCGCAGAACGGCACATTGTGTGTATCTGTTTGTGTTTAATCTTTGGACACACTTAGACGATGGATTAAGTTGAGTTTTGCTAAGGAGGAAAAATGACGTGATGATGGTGTGCTTTTAGCAACCCAAGGGGGCCACAACATTAATTTTTTAAATCAAAGAGGCACATTCATCTAATTATTTGTTAAAAAACAATAGCTAGTTGCGCACTAGTTTGAGGATTAGTTTTGTAGAAACAGAGAAATCTACGATGAACATGTGTTATTACTACCGGGAGGGCGGCACACCATTTTTTTAGAGAAATTTCAAGGTGGTCCAAAGCAATATAGACCGATAATTTTTAATTATCTAATGGTTGATATAACTATTACTCCCATCATTTTTATTTACTTCGTATGTTAGGTTTGTCCAAAATCAAACTTTACAAACTTCCAATAAATTTGTGAAAAAATATATTAACATAAACACCACCGAATCAATACCATTGGATATATAATTTAATATATTTTCACATCATAAAATTTGACTTCAGTCAAACCTAATATGTGTAGTAAATAAAAATGAAGTTCCTCTTAGCATGAAGTATGAGGTAATAGACCATTAATGATGGCTTGGGGTTAGTATGTACATTGTTGCGGTATAATTCAGAAAATAAATTATTATAATTTATTCATTTCCTTTTTAACCTTGAGTATATACGAAAAAGAAATAAACAGAGCTAATTAATGCCAGATTTTGTTTCCAACCATTTTTTCGCTGAACGTACCTTGTAATCATGTCTAACAATCGAAATAATAAGTTTTTCATGTTGTCATATATGTCTATGCATGTTTTATTTTGTTGGTTCGGAGCTAAACAATAGAAAATGCACAAAATTTGTTTTTAGAACACACCAAAACTGAATACCAGTTGACAAAATCATAGCAAAAAGCAGTCAAAATACCATCATAATTTTTCTATAACAAAGAAACCATGTGTACCAGTGTTCTTGCACTTTTCTTTTTGATAAGAAAATGTATAACGGAGAATGTTATGTATATTTCTCACAAAAGAAGAAGGCATACACATTCCTAGCATGGCATGTGTACATTTATTTTCATTACCGGCTCTCTAAGAATGATGTGAATACACGTAGTGATGATTATTATTATTTTGCGGGAACGTACTGATGATTATTACATTGCAATCTAGCTGAATTATAATAATGTCTCTTGTAGTGTGTATACAATTTCTTAGGATCGCATGGATATGTGTCATATTTTCCAACATGGGAATGATTCGTCATTATATGGTAGATACAACACATATGTGCGGGGTTTGAACGTGAACTTTTATTATATTAAAAAGGGATGTGGGAAATATTGTAAACATTCATTTAAAAAAATCCCACATAATTTTTTTGTGTGGTCAAATATATCGTTGATAATGGAAAGTTCAAATAATTTCTCTTACGTCTTAAGGGGTAAGAGGGGACCATCTTAAAAGAGCTTTTTTAGATAAAAAAAGAGAAGCACAATTAGTCAATTGTCTTCTAAAAAATAGTAGCTAACTGCACACTAATTTGAGGATTAGTTTATAAAAAAGAACAAATTGCCGAATAGAAAATTGGTACTTATTGAAGCTGCTTTTTCATTGGGCCAGTTCAGCAATTATTGCCGCTACAACTCTGCGGACGGGGCAGGCTTATCCTGTGCTATTTCAAAAACCGGGACATGTCCCATCCATTTAAGCTATGAAAGCAGACCCTGACAATGTGCAACTCCCATACCTGCTGCACTATTCACGCAGATGTATATTGGCTCGTATACCTCTGAAACGCCAGACAGGAATGAATCGCGAAGCTCATTCCCACGAAGGGGATACAGAGCTACCTGATGCTCAGCCTCTGCAACGCCGCTCTCGTGATTTTACACTCTAAAATATGTCTCTATATGCATTTGTAGTGGAGTACCTAAATAAACTTATATTTAGAAACGAAGAGAGTAGTTGTGTAAAAACTTTGATGTAATAAAGCTTTTATATTTAGTTGCTTATAAATACTTCAACCGAGCCGACGAGTTGGATGTGAGAAAGGTAAAGTGTGAACGAATGAATATTCCAGTTACATTGGAGTATCCAACAAATTTTATTGAGACCAGGCAACATCAAGGCTTGAATATTCCAATGATACTGCTGCAAGCTACTGGTATACTATACGGTAGCACATGACTCTACTACTACTCCCTTCGTTCCAAATTACTCGTCGCAGAAATGGATGTATCTAGAACTTCTAGATGCATCCATTTCTACGACGAGTAATTCGGAACGAAGGAAGTACAAGACAGTGTACTCCGTCAGTCTATTCCCAGCTGACCATGGAAGTACATGAGTGATTGCTTCCGGGTGTGCTGTCAAGTCATGCAAGCTATCGAAAATTTCAATCACAGTATCGTTGGGCCTGGGAGGCATCCATCAACGAAGGTGCCAATGGGAGAAATGTCACAAATGATCCATATCGACGCGGTTACAGTTACTGGTTGCTAGCAAGCGCAGGTCTCCGGCGGGGACGCGGGCGACGACCTGTCAATCGCAGTCGTCTCGTCTCTTCCTTGCCCGGTCAAGCTGGCGGTCAAACAAACAAACAAATCTCCCCTGTCGCATTAGGGCAAGTATAATGGTTGGTAGATAGTCTTATCTTAAATCTTGCACGTAGTTTAGAGATAACAAAACAAGATGTTTACAATGGGCAATTTCTTAGTCTTATCTTCAATAAATAGTTATTCCTAAAAACATAATGAGACATACTCCAACTCATCGTGCTAAAAGATTATCTCTTGTCTTCTCTTAAATAAGAGAAGACAAGCCTTTTTTTACGAGTTTTCTCTCCTTCAACTTATCATTTATCCTACATGACACTTCTAAGATAGAACCATTGTACATGTCCTTAGTCTGCGCATGCTTGCGGTTTTTCTTCTTCTTTTGATTGATCGCTGAATAAATTGAAGCATGTGATGGACGCACGCGACCCGATGGGATCTCCGCCCTCCCGCTCACGACCTTGCCGCATCCATTCCATCGCTTTTTCTCCAACTTTGCTACATCAACGAAGGATTACGGGGCTTTACGGGCCTTGGCGCCCACCCCCACCAGTTAAAATCAGGGGGGCGATTAATTAGGAAGAGAGGATTACTTAGACTAATTAGAAAATGACAAGTCAGCTCATCCGTAAAGGTCCGTTGGTTTTGTCCGTGTGTCTAGCATTTTTACTTTTTCTCTCTCTCTCTACAAAAAAAAGAACTAAAAAAATCACGCCTTCGCCGCCTTCTTTTAGTAACCTCTTCTCTCAAACTCCCAACCTCCGCCGCCGGCGTCGGGAATCGCCGCCGACGCGACTTGACCCAACCTAGCTAGGCATCTTCTCCTCTCCTCTCCTCACCTCCTCCAGGCAGGTTCCTTCCCTTCCGTCGGCCTCCGATGAGGTCTGTCCTGTCTCATCAGACCTGCTCCATGCAAGCCACGACGACGAGACAAATAGACCGCCGATTCCGGCGGTCGGCTGTGTTGGGGAACGTTGCAGGAAACAAAAATTTTCCTACGGTTTCACCAAGATCCATCTATGAGTTCATCTAGCAACGAGTGATCGGATGCATCTACATACCTTTGTAGATCGCGAGCGGAAGCGTTCAAAGAACGGGGATGATGTAGTCGAACAGGACGTGATCCAAATCACCGAAGATCCTAGCGCCGAACGGACGGCACCTCCGCGTTCAACACACGTACGGTCAGCGTAACGTCTCCTTCTTCTTGATCCAGCAAGGGGGAAGGAGAGGTTGAGGAAGATGGCACCAGCAGCAGCACGACGGCGTGGTGGTGATGGAGCTGCAGTACTCCGACAGGGCTTCGCCGAGCTCTACGGAGGAGGAGGGGGTGTTGGAGAGGGAGAGGGAGGCGCCAAAGGCTGAGGTATGAAGTCCTCCTTCTCCCCCACTATATATAGGAGGGACTAGGGGGGGGCGCCGGCCCTAGGAGATCCAATCTCCTAGGGGGGCGGCGGCCAGGGGAGGTTTCCCTCCCCCCCAAGGCACCTAGGGGGTGCCTTCCACTAGTGGGACTCCTCCCTTTTGGAAACCCTAGGCGCATGGGCCCCTTGGGGCTGGTGCCCTTGGCCCATGTAGGCCAAGGCGCACCCCCTACAGCCCATGTGGCCCCCGGGGCAGGTGGCCCCACCCGGTGGACCCCCGGGACCCTTCCGGTGGTCCCGGTACAATACCGGTGACCCCGAAACTTGTCCCGATGGCCAAAACAGCACTTCCTATATATAATTCTTTACCTCCGGACCATTCCGGAACTCCTCGTGACGTCCGGGATCTCATCCGGGACTCCGAACAACATTCGGGTTACTGCACTGCATATACATATCCCTACAACCCTAGCGTCACCGACCTTAAGTGTGTAGACCCTACGGGTTCGGGAGACATGTAGACATGACCGAGATGCACTCTCCGGTCAATAACCAACAGCGGGATCTGGATACCCATGTTGGCTCCCACATGCTCCTCGATGATCTCATCGGATGAACCACGATGTCGAGGATTCAAGCAACCCCGTATACAATTCCCTTTGTCAATCGGTATGTTACTTGCCCGAGATTCGATCGTCGGTATCCCAATACCTCGTTCAATCTCGTTAACGGCAAGTCACTTTACTCGTACCGTAATGCATGATCCCGTGACCAGACACTTGGTCACTTTGAGCTCATTATGATGATGCATTACCGAGTGGGCCCAGAGATACCTCTCCGTCATACGGAGTGACAAATCCCAGTCTTGATCCGTGTCAACCCAACAGACACTTTCGGAGATACCCGTAGTACCTTTATAGTCACCCAGTTACGTTGTGACGTTTGGTACACCCAAAGCACTCCTACGGTATCCGGGAGTTACACGATCTCATGGTCTAAGGAAAGATACTTGACATTGAAAACTCTAGCAAACGAACTACGATCTTGTGCTATGTTTAGGATTGGGTCTTGTCCATCACATCATTCTCCTAATGATGTGATCTCGTTATCAATGACATCCAATGTCCATAGTCAGGAAACCATGACTATCTGTTGATCAACGAGCTAGTCAACTAGAGGCTTACTAGGGACATGTTGGTGTCTGTTATTGTTATTCACACATGTATTACGATTTCCGGATAACACAATTATAGCATGAATAAAGACAATTATCATGAACAAGGAAATATAATAATAATGCTTTTATTATTGCCTCTAGGGCATATTTCCAACAGTCTCCCACTTGCACTAGAGTCAATAATCTAGTTACATTGTGATGAATCGAACACCCATGGAATTCTGGTGTTGATCATGTTTGGCTCTAGGGAGAGGTTTAGTCAACGGATCTGCTACATTCAGGTCCGTATGTACTTTACAAATATCTATGTCTCCATCTTGAACATTTTCACGAATGGAGTTGAAGCGACGCTTGATGTGCCTTGTCTTCTTGTGAAACCTGGGCTCCTTGGCAAGAGCAATAGCTCCAGTGTTATCACAGAAGAGTTTGATTGGCCCCGACGCATTGGGTATGACTCCTAGGTCGGTGATGAACTCCTTCACCCATATTGCTTCATGTGCTGCCTCCGAGGCTGCCATGTACTCCGCTTCACATGTAGATCCCGCCACGACGCTCTGCTTGCAACTGCACCAGCTTACTGCCCCACCATTCAAAATATACACGTATCCGGTTTGTGACTTAGAGTCATCCAGATCTGTGTCGAAGCTAGCGTCGACGTAACCCTTTACGACGAGCTCTTCGTCACCTCCATAAACGAGAAACATTTCCTTAGTCCTTTTCAGGTACTTCAGGATATTCTTGACCGCTGTCCAGTGTTTCTTGCCGAGATTACTTTGGTACCTTCCTACCAAACTTACGGCAAGGTTTACATCAGGTCTGGTACACAGCATGGCATACATAATAGAACCTACGGCCGAGGCATAGGGGATGACACTCATCTCTTCTATATCTTCTGCCGTGGTCGGACATTGAGCAGAGCTCAATTTCACACCTTGTAACACAGGCAAGAACCCCTTCTTAGACTGATCCATATTGAACTTCTTCAATATCTTATCAAGGTATGTACTTTGTGAAAGACCTATGAGGCGTCTCGATCTATCTCTATAGATCTTGATGCCTAATATATAAGCAGCTTCTCCAAGGTCCTTCATTGAAAAACTCTTATTCAAGTAGGCCTTAATGTTGTCCAAGAGTTCTATATCATTTCCCATCAAAAGTATGTCATCTACATATAGTATGAGAAATGCTACAGAGCTCCCACTCACTTTCTTGTAAACGCAGGCTTCTCCATAAGTCTGCGTAAACCCAAACGTTTTGATCATCTCATCAAAACGAATGTTCCAACTCCGAGATGCTTGCACCAGCCCATAAATCGAGCGTTGGAGCTTGCACACCCTGTCAGCATTCTTAGGATCGACAAAACCTTCCGGCTGCATCATATACAATTCTTCCTTAAGGAAACCATTAAGGAATGCCGTTTTGACGTCCATTTGCCATATCTCATAATCGTAGAATGCGGCAATTGCTAACATGATTCGGACGGACTTTAGCTTCGCTACCGGTGAGAAAGTCTCATCGTAGTCAACCCCTTGAACTTGTAGATAACCCTTAGCGACAAGCCGAGCTTTATAGATGGTCACATTACCATCCGCGTCTGTCTTCTTCTTAAAGATCCATTTATTTTCTATGGCTCCCCGTTCAACGGGCAAGTCAGTCAAAGTCCATACTTCGTTTTTATACATGGATCCTATCTCGGATTTCATGGCTTCTAGCCATTTGTCGGAATCCGGGCCCGCCACCGCTTCTTCATAGTTCGAAGGTTCACCGTTGTCTAACAACATGATTTCCAAGACAGGGTTGCCGTACCACTCTGGTGCGGAACGTGTCCTTGTGGATCTTCGAATTTCAGTAGAAGCTTGATCAGAAGTATCTTGATCATTATCATTAACATCCTCTCTAGTCGGTGCAGGCACCTCAGGAACATTTTCTTGAGTTGCGCCATTTTCCGGTTCAAGAGGTAATACTTCATCAAGTTCTACTTTCCTCCCACTTACTTCTTTCGAGAGAAACTCTTTCTCTAGAAAGGTTCCATTCTTGGCAACAAAGATCTTGCCTTCGGATCTGAGGTAGAAGGTATACCCAATAGTTTCTTTAGGGTATCCTATGAAGACGCATTTTTCCGACTTGGGTTCGAGCTTTTCAGGTTGAAGTTTCTTGACATAAGCATCGCATCCCCAAACTTTTAGAAACGACAGCTTAGGTTTCTTCCCAAACCATAATTCATACGGTGTCGTTTCAACGGATTTCGACGGAGCCCTATTTAAAGTGAATGCGGCAGTCTCTAAAGCATAGCCCCAAAAAGATAGCGGTAAATCGGTAAGAGACATCATAGATCGCACCATATCTAATAGAGTGCGATTACGACGTTCGGACACACCATTACGCTGAGGTGTTCCAGGCGGCGTGAGTTGTGAAACTATTCCACATTTTCTTAAGTGTGTGCCAAATTCATGACTCAAGTATTCTCCTCCACGATCTGATCGTAGAAACTTGATTTTCCTGTCACGTTGATTCTCAACCTCACTCTGAAATTCCTTGAACTTTTCAAAGGTCTCAGACTTGTGTTTCATTAAGTAGATATACCCATATCTACTCATGTCATCAGTGAGGGTGAGAACATAACGATAGCCACCGCAAGCCTCAACACTCATTGGACCGCACACATCAGTATGTATGATTTCCAATAAGTTGGTTGCTCGCTCCATTGTTCCTGAGAACGGAGTCTTGGTCATTTTACCCATGAGGCATGGTTCGCACGTGTCAAATGATTCATAATCAAGAGACTCTAAAAGTCCATCTGCATGGAGCTTCTTCATGCGTTTGACACCTATGTGACCAAGGCGGTAGTGCCACAAGTATGTGGGACTATAATTATCAACCTTACATCTTTTGGTACTCACACTATGAACATGTGTAGCATTACGCTCGAGATTCATTAAGAATAAACCATTCACCATAGGAGCATGACCATAAAACATATCTCTCATATAAATAGAACAACCATTATTCTCGGATTTAAATGAGTAGCCATCTCGAATCAAACGAGATCCCGATACAATGTTCATGCTCAAAGCTGGCACTAAATAACAATTATTAAGGTTTAAAACTAATCCCGAAGGTAAATGTAGAGGTAGCGTGCCGACGGCGATCACATTGACCTTGGAACCATTCCCGACGCGCATCGTCACCTCGTCCTTTGCCAGTCTCCGCTTATTCCGTAGCTCCTGCTTTGAGTTACAAATGTGAGCAACTGCACCGGTATCAAATACCCAAGAGCTACTACGAGTACTGGTAAGGTACACATCAATTACATGTATATCACATATACCTTTTGTTTTGCTGGCCTTCTTGTCCGCTAAGTATTTGGGGCAATTCCGCTTCCAGTGACCACTTTCCTTGCAATAAAAGCACTCAGTCTCGGGCTTGGGTCCATTCTTTGGCTTCTTCCCGGCAGCTTGCTTGCCGGGCGCGGAAACTCCCTTGCCGTCCTTCTTGAAGTTCTTTTTACCCTTACCCTTCTTGAACTTAGTGGTTTTATTGACCATCAACACTTGATGTTCCTTCTTGACTTCTACCTCTGCTGATTTCAGCATAGCAAATACTTCAGGAATGGTCTTTTCCATCCCCTGCATATTGAAGTTCATCACAAAGCTCTTGTAGCTCGGTGGAAGCGACTGGAGGATTCTGTCAATGACCGCATCATCCGGGAGATTAACTCCCAGCTGAGTCAAGCGGTTATGTAACCCAGACATAGTGAGTATGTGCTCACTGACAGAACTATTTTCCTCCATCTTACAGCTGAAGAATTTGTCGGAGACTTCATATCTCTCGACCCGGGCATGAGCTTGAAAAAACATTTTCAGCTCTTCAAACATCTCATATGCTCCATGTCTCTCAAAACGCTTTTGGAGCCCCGGCTCTAAACTGTAAAGCATGCCGCACTGAACGAGGGAGTAGTCATCGGTACATGCCTGCCAAGCGTTCATAACGTCTTGCTCTGCAGGGAGAACGGGTGCGTCACCCAGCGGTGCTTGTAGGACATAATCTTTCTGGGCAGCTATGAGGATGATCCTCAGGTTCCGGACCCAGTCCGTATAGTTGCTGCTATCATCTTTCAGCTTGGTTTTCTCTAGGAACGCGTTGAAGTTGAGGACTACGTTGGCCATTTAATCTACAAGACATATTGTAAATATTTTAGACTAAGTTCATGATAATTAAGTTCATCTAATCAAATTATTCAATGAACTCCCACTTAGATAGACATCCCTCTTCTAGTCATCTAAGTATAACATGATCCGAGTCAACTAGGCCTTGTCCGATCATCACGTGAGACGGACTAGTCAACGTCGGTGAACATCTTCATGTTGATCGTATCTTCTATACGACTCATGCTCGACCTTTCGGTCTTCTGTGTTCCGAGGCCATGTCTGTACATGCTAGGCTCGTCAAGTCAACCTAAGTGTTTGCATGTGTAAATCTGTCTTACACCCGTTGTATGTGAACATTAGAATCAAACACCCGATCATCACGTGGTGCTTTGAAACAACGAACTGTCGCAACGGCGCACAGTTAGGGGGAACACTTCTTGAAATTATTATGAGGGATCATCTTATTTACTACCGTCGTTCTAAGTAAACAAGATGCAAAAACATGATAAACATCACATGCAATCAAATAATAATAGTGACATGATATGGCCAGTATCACATAGCTCCTTTGATCTCCATCTTGGGGCTCCATGATCATCTTGTCACCGGCTTGACACCATGATCTCTATCATCATGATCTCCATCATCGTGTCTCCATGAAGTTGCTCGCCAACTATTACTTCTACTACTATGGCTAACGCGTTTAGCAATAAAGTAAAGTAATTTACATGGCGTTTCTCAATGACACGCAGGTCATACAAAAAAAATAAAGACAACTCCTATGGCTCCTGCCGGTTGTCATACTCATTGACATGCAAGTCGTGATTCCTATTACAATAGCATGAACATCTCATACATCACATATATATCATTCATCATTCATCACAACTTTGGCCATATCATATCACAAAGCACTTGCTGCAAAAACAAGTTAGACGTCCTCTAATTGTTGTTGCAAGTTTTACGTGGCTGAATTAGGGTTCTAGCAAGAACGTTTTCTTACCTACGTGAAAGCCACAACGTGATTTGTCAACTTCTATTTACCCTTCATAAGGACCCTTTTCATCGAATCCGCTTCAACTAAAGTAGGAGAGACAGACACCCGCCAGCCACCTTATGCAACTAGTGCATGTTAGTCGGTGGAACCGGTCTCACGTAAGCGTACGTGTAAGGTTGGTCCGGGCCGCTTCATCCCACAATACCGCTGAAGCAAGATAAGACTAGTAGCGGCAAGAAAGTTGACAAATCTACGCCCACAACAAATTGTGTTCTACTCGCGCAAGAAGAACTAAGCATAGACCTAGCTCATGATGCCACTGTTGGGGAACGTTGCAGAAAACAAAAATTTTCCTACGGTTTCGCCAAGATCCATCTATGAGTTCATCTAGCAACGAGTGATCGGATGCATCTACATACCTTTGTAGATCGCGAGCGGAAGCGTTCAAAGAACGGGGATGATGTAGTCGAACAGGACGTGATCCAAATCACCGAAGATCCTAGCGCCGAACGGACGGCACCTCCGCGTTCAACACACGTACGGTCAGCGTAACGTCTCCTTCTTCTTGATCCAGCAAGGGGGAAGGAGAGGTTGAGGAAGATGGCACCAGCAGCAGCACGACGGCGTGGTGGTGATGGAGCTGCAGTACTCCGACAGGGCTTCGCCGAGCTCTACGGAGGAGGAGGGGGTGTTGGAGAGGGAGAGGGAGGCGCCAAAGGCTGAGGTATGAAGTCCTCCTTCTCCCCCACTATATATAGGAGGGACTAGGGGGGGGCGCCGGCCCTAGGAGATCCAATCTCCTAGGGGGGCGGCGGCCAGGGGAGGGTTTCCCTCCCCCCAAGGCACCTAGGGGGTGCCTTCCACTAGTGGGACTCCTCCCTTTTGGAAACCCTAGGCGCATGGGCCCCTTGGGGCTGGTGCCCTTGGCCCATGTAGGCCAAGGCGCACCCCCTACAGCCCATGTGGCCCCCGGGGCAGGTGGCCCCACCCGGTGGACCCCCGGGACCCTTCCGGTGGTCCCGGTACAATACCGGTGACCCCGAAACTTGTCCCGATGGCCAAAACAGCACTTCCTATATATAATTCTTTACCTCCGGACCATTCCGGAACTCCTCGTGACGTCCGGGATCTCATCCGGGACTCCGAACAACATTCGGGTTACTGCATATACATATCCCTACAACCCTAGCGTCACCGAACCTTAAGTGTGTAGACCCTACGGGTTCGGGAGACAGGCAGACATGACCGAGACGACTCTCCGGTCAATAACCAACAGCGGGATCTGGATACCCATGTTGTCTCCCACATGCTCCACGATGATCTCATCGGATGAACCACGATGTCGAGGATTCAAGCAACCCCGTATACAATTCCCTTTGTCAATCGATATGTTACTTGCCCGAGATTCGATCATTGGTATCCCAATACCTCGTTCAATCTCGTTACCGGCAAGTCACTTTACTCGTACTGTAATGCATGATCCCGTGACTAGACACTTGGTCACTTTGAGCGCATTATGATGATGCATTACCGAGTGGGCCCAGTGATACCTCTCCGTCATACGGAGTGACAAATCCCAGTCTTGATCCGTGTCAACCCAACAGACACTTTCGGAGATACCCGTAGTCTACCTTTATAGTCACCCAGTTACGTTGTGACGTTTGGTATACCCAAAGCACTCCTACGGTATCCGGGAGTTACACGATCTCATGGTCTAAGGAAAGGATACTTGACATTGGAAAAACTCTAGCAAACGAACTATACGATCTTGTGCTATGTTTAGGATTGGGTCTTGTCCATCACATCATTCTCCTAATGATGTGATCTCGTTATCAATGACATCCAATGTCCATAGTCAGGAAACCATGACTATCTGTTGATCAACGAGCTAGTCAACTAGAGGCTCACTAGGGACATGTTGGTGTCTGTTATTCACACATGTATTACGATTTCCGGATAACACAATTATAGCATGAATAACGACAATTATCATGAACAAGGAAATATAATAATAATGCTTTTATTATTGCCTCTAGGGCATATTTCCAACAGGCTGCCCCACTTTTCGCTGCTTCATCTTCATTTCCGTCACTCCCTCCTCCTCTGCGCGCTCGCCCGGCCCAACCAACGAGCAGAGGAACACCGCCGGCGGCTTATACAGCTCCCCACCTCATCCTCTCTTCGTCCTCGCCACCGACGTACCCACAAACAACGCCGTCGATTCCCAGCCCGCCCAAAGCACCGGCGTTTTTCTTCGATGCCGGCAGAACCAGTACCACCGTCCACTCCCACGCTAGCTCCAATTTCACCGAGTGGACAGCTGAGATGCCCTCCCTCTCCCTCCACCGCGCCCATCCAATCGGCATCGCCGTCCATGATTTCACGCTCCTTGCCTCGCCCTCACCCATGCTCTGGCACGCACACCCCGGACCCCAAGAAGATAACAGAAGGACCTCTCTCTCCATGCCCCACCCAACGAGCAGACGAACCCCACGCGCCGACATGCATGGCTCCGCTGCTCCCAACCTCTCCGGTCCGGTCGCCGGCCGGACCGCCGACGACGCCAGCCTTTGTTTTCTCCCTCTATAAAACAAAGCTTCGCCGCGCGCCCGCCCGCCCGCACTAACGCACCCACGCACCCAACGAGAACGAGCGAGCAGAGGAACAACGTCGTGCCAGCTCTCTTCATCCTCGACGACCCGCCGTCGATTCCTAGCAAACTCCAATGTCGGCCGAACCACTACTCCACTCCCACGCTAGCTCCAACAATTTCACCGGACCGGAGAGCCCAGATGCCCTCGCTCTCCCCAAACGGCGGCCATACGCGCCGCCCATGAATCCGCATTTCCATCCATGATTTCACGCATGCTCTGCCTCTTCCTCTGGCTGGCAACCGAGAAGATCCTAAACACAACGGGAGACCTCCCAAGCTCTCGTCTCCGCAATCTCCTCCTTCGTCACACTCTCGCCCGTGCGCATGGCCCATCCAACGAGCAGAGCAGAGCAATCTCCGTCCTTTCCGTCTTCTCCTCCTCCGGCGTGTATGGCTCCGCCGTGAACCGATATCCTCCTCCTGCCGACTTCCATCCGCATGCAATCTAGCCCAGCCTCACTCCCTGACGGCCACCCCGCGCCTACGGGCCTCTTTTCCTCTTGTCGGCCATACACCAACAACGCCATCGATTCCTAGCCAAAGCAACATCCCTTTCCCCGATATGATTCCAGCCGAGCCAACTGTCTGTCCCTATCGTGGCTCCTTTTTTTTAGAAGAATGGGGCATCGCCCCGGCCCCATTTTTATAAATGAGACCAAGAGCAAGTCACAACATCAGGTTTACAGTACTCGGGATGGGCACAAACGCCAGCATCCAAAACGTAACAGAAAGACTCACAGGCAGCAAAACCCAAGCCCTTCATACAGAAATCTCTAAGGAGGAGGAGAGGGAAGGGAGGACCAATCAGGTGGCCTATGAAGGAAATATGCCCTAGAGGCAATAATAAAGTTATTATTTATTTCCTTATATCATGATAAGTGTTTATTATTCATGCTAGAATTGTATTAACCGGAAACATAATACATGTGTGAATACATAGACAAACTTAGTGTCACTAGTATGCCTCTACTTGACTAGCTCGTTAATCAAAGATGGTTATGTTTCCTAACCATGAACAAGGAGTTGTTATTTGATTAACGGGATCACATCATTAAATGAATGATCTGATTGACATGACCCATTCCATTAGCTTAGCACCCGATCGTTTAGTATGTTGCTATTGCTTTCTTCATGACTTATACATGTTCCTATGACTATGAGATTATGCAACTCCCGTTTACCGGAGGAACACTTTGTGTGCTACCAAACGTCACAACGTAACTGGGTGATTATAAAGGAGCTCTACAGGTGTCTCCAAAGGTAGATGTTGGGTTGGCGTATTTCGAGAATAGGATTTGTCACTCCGATTGTCGGAGAGGTATCTCTGGGCCCTCTCGGTAATGCACATCACATAAGCCTTGCAAGCATTGCAACTAATGAGTTAGTTGCGAGATGATGTATTACGGAACGAGTAAAGAGACTTGCCGGTAACGAGATTGAACTAGGTATTGGATACCGACGATCGAATCTCGGGTAAGTAACATACCGATGACAAAGGGAACAACGTATGTTGTTATGCGGTCTGACCGATAAAGATCTTCGTAGAATATGTAGGAGCCAATATGGGCATCCAGGTCCCGCTATTGGTTATTGACCGGAGATGTGTCTCAGTCATGTCTACATTGTTCTCGAACCGTAGGGTCCGCACGCTTAACGTTACGATGACAGTTATTATGAGTTTATGCATTTTGATGTACCGAAGTTAGTTCGGAGTCCCGGATGTGATCATGGACATGACGAGGAGTCTCGAAATGGTCGATACATAAAGATTGATATATTGGATGACTATATTCGGACACCGGAAGGGTTCCGGAGAAGTATCGGATAAAACCGGAGCACCGGGGGGTTACCGGAACCCCCCGGGGGGTTAATGGGCCTCATGGGCCTAATGTGGAGAAGAGGAAGGGGCTGCCAGGGGAGGCCGCGCGCCCCCTCTCCCCCTAGTCCGAATTGGACAAGGAGGGAGGGGCGGCGCCCCCCCCCCTTCCTAATCTCCCTCCACCTCTCCTAGTTGGACAAGGATTGGGGGGGAGTCCTACTCCCGGTAGGAGTAGGACTCCTCCTGCGCGCCTCCTAGGGCTGGCCGCACCCCCTCCCCTTGGATCCTTTATATACAGGGGCAGGGGGCACCTCTAGACACACAAGTTGATCCACGTGATCGTTCCTTAGCCGTGTGCGGTGCCCCCTGCCACCATATTCCACCTCGATCATATCGTTGTAGTGCTTAGACGAAGCCCTGCGTCGGTAGAACATCATCATCGTCACCACGCCGTCGTGCTGACGGAACTCTTCCCCGAAGCTTTGCTGGATCGGAGCCCGGGGAGCGTCATCGAGCTGTACGTGTGCTAAGAACTCGGAGGTGCCGGAGTAACGGTGCTTGGATCGGTCGGATCGGGAAGACGTACGACTACTTCCTCTACGTTGCGTCAACGCTTCCGTTGCGGTCTACAAGGGTACGTAGACAACACTCTCCCCTCTCGTTGCTATGCATCACCATGATCTTGCGTGTGCGTAGGAAATTTTTTGAAATTTCTGCGTTCCCCAACAGTGGCATCCGAGCTTGGTTTTCTGGTTTGATGTTATATGCACGAGTAGAACACAAGTGAGTTGTGGGCGATATAAGTCATACTGCCTACCAGCATGTCATACTTTGGTTCGGCGGTATTGTTGGATGAAGCGGCCCGGACCGACATTACGTGTACGCTTACGTGAGACCGGTTCTCCCGACGTGCTTTGCACATAGGTGGCTTGCGGGTGACTGTTTCTCCAACTTTAGTTGAACCGAGTGTGGCTACGCCCGGTCCTTGCGAAGGTTAAAACAGAGTCAAATTGACAAACTATCGTTGTGGTTTTGATGCGTAGGTGAGATTGGTTCTTGCTTAAGCCCGTAGCAGCCACGTAAAACTTGCAACAACAAAGTAGAGGACGTCTAACTTGTTTTTGCAGGGCATGTTGTGATGTGATATGGTCAAGACATGATGCTAAATTTTATTGTATGAGATGATCATGTTTTGTAACCGAGTTATCGGCAACTGGCAGGAGCCATATGGTTGTCGCTTTATTGTATGCAATGCAATCACGCTGTAATGCTTTACTTTATCACTAAGCGGGAGCGATAGTCGTGGAAGCATAAGATTGGCGAGACGACAACGATGCTACGATGGAGATCAAGGTGTCGCGCCGGTGACGATGGTGATCATGACGGTGCTTCGGAGATGGAGATCACAGGCACAAGATGATGATGGCCATATCATATCACTTATATTGATTGCATGTGATGTTTATCTTTTATGCATCTTATCTTGCTTTGATTGACGGTAGCATTATAAGATGATCTCTCACTAAATTATCAAGAAGTGTTCTCCCTGAGTATGCACCGTTGCGAAAGTTCTTCGTGCTGAGACACCACGTGATGATCGGGTGTGATAGGCTCTACGTTCAAATACAACGGGTGCAAAACAGTTGCACACGCGGAATACTCAGGTTATACTTGACGAGCCAAGCATATACAGATATGGCCTCGGAACACGGAGACCGAAAGGTCGAGTGTGAATCATATAGTAGATATGATCAACATAGTGATGTTCACCAATGAAACTACTCCATCTCACGTGATGATCGCACATGGTTTAATTGAATTGGATCACGTGATCACTTAAAGGATTAGAGGGATGTCTATCTAAGTGGGAGTTCTTAAGTAATTTGATTAATTGAACTTAAACTTATCATGAACTTAGTACCTGATAGTATCTTTCTTGTTTATGTTTGATTGTAGATAGATGGCTCGTGCTGTTGTTCCGTTGAATTTTAATGCGTTCCTTGAGAAAGCAAAGTTGAAAGATGATGGTAGCAATTACACGGACTGGGTCCGTAACTTGAGGATTATCCTCATTGCTGCACAAAAGAATTACGTCCTGGAAGCACCGCTGGGTGCCAGGCCTGCTGCTGGAGCAACACCAGATGTTATGAACGTCTGGCAGAGCAAAGCTGATGACTACTCGATAGTTCAGTGTGCCATGCTTTACGGCTTAGAATCGGGACTTCAATGATGTTTTGAACGTCATGGAGCATATGAGATGTTCCAGGAGTTGAAGTTAATATTTCAAGCAAATGCCCGGATTGAGAGATATGAAGTCTCCAATAAGTTCTATAGCTGCAAGATGGAGGAGAACAGTTCTGTCAGTGAGCATATACTCAAAATGTCTGGGTATAATAATCACTTGAGTCAGATGGGAGTTAATCTTCCAGATGATTGCGTCATTGACAGAATTCTCCAATCACTGCCACCAAGCTACAAGAGCTTCGTGATGAACTATAATATGCAAGGGATGAACAAGACTATTCCCGAGCTCTTCGCAATGCTGAAAGCTGCGGAGGTAGAAATCAAAAAGGAGCATCAAGTGTTGATGGTCAACAAGACCACTAGTTTCAAGAAAAAGGGCAAAGGGAAGAAGAAGGGGAACTTCAAGAAGAACGGCAAGCAAGTTGCTGCTCAAGAGAAGAAACCCAAGTCTGGACCTAAGCCTCAAACTGAGTGCTTCTACTGCAAGCAGACTGGTCACTGGAAGCGGAACTGCCCCAAGTATTTGGCGGATAAGAAGGATGGCAAGGTGAACAAAGGTATATGTGATATACATGTTATTGATGTGTACCTTACTAATGCTCGCAGTAGCACCTGGGTATTTGATACTGGTTCTGTTGCTAATATTTGCAACTCGAAACAGGGACTACGGATTAAGCGAAGATTGGCTAAGGACGAGGTGACGATGCGCGTGGGAAACGGTTCCAAAGTCGATGTGATCGCGGTCGGCACGCTACCTCTACATCTACCTTCGGGATTAGTATTAGACCTAAATAATTGTTATTTGGTGCCAGCGTTGAGCATGAACATTATATATGGATCTTGTTTAATGTGAGACGGTTATTCATTTAAATCAGAGAATAATGGTTGTTCTATTTATATGAGTAATATCTTTTATGGTCATGCACCCTTGAAGAGTGGTATATTCTTGTTGAATCTCGATAGTAGTGATACACATATTCATAATGTAGAAGCCAAAAGATGCAGAGTTGATAATGATAGTGCAACTTATTTGTGGCACTGCCGTTTAGGTCATATCGGTGTAAAGCGCATGAAGAAACTCCATATTGATGGACTTTTGGAACCACTTGATTATGAATCACTTGGTACTTGCGAACCGTGCCTCATGGGCAAGATGACTAAAACACCGTTCTCCGGTACTATGGAGAGAGCAACAGATTTGTTGGAAATCATACATACCGATGTATGTGGTCCGATGAATATTGAGGCTCGTGGCGGATATCGTTATTTTCTCACCTTCACAGATGACTTAAGCAGATATGGGTATATCTACTTAATGAAACATAAGTCTGAAACATTTGAAAAGTTCAAAGAATTTCAGAGTGAAGTTGAAAATCATCGTAACAAGAAAATAAAGTTTCTACGATCTGATCGTGGAGGAGAATATTTGAGTTACGAGTTTGGTGTACATTTGAAAAATTGTGGAATAGTTTCGCAACTCATGCCACCCGGAACACCACAACGTAATGGTGTGTCCGAACGTCGTAATCGTACTTTACTAGATATGGTGCGATCTATGATGTCTCTTACTGATTTACCGCTATCGTTTTGGGGATACGCTCTAGAGACGGCCGCATTCACGTTAAATAGGGCACCATCAAAATCCGTTGAGACGACGCCTTATGAACTGTGGTTTGGCAAGAAACCAAAGTTGTCGTTTCTGAAAGTTTGGGGCTGCGGTGCTTATGTGAAAAAGCTTCAACCTGATAAGCTCGAACCCAAATCGGAGAAATGTGTCTTCATAGGATATCCAAAGGAAACTATTGGATACACCTTCTATCACAGATCCGAAGGCAAGACTTTTGTTGCTAAATTCGGAAACTTTCTGGAGAAGGAGTTTCTCTCGAAAGAAGTGAGTGGGAGGAAAGTAGAACTTGACGAGGTAACTATACCTGCTCCCTTATTGGAAAGTAGTACATCACAGAAAACTGTTTCTGCGACACCTACGCCAATAAGTGAGGAAGTTAATGATAATGATCATGAAACTTCAGAACAAGATACTACTGAACCTCGTAGATCAACTAGAGTGAGATCCGCGCCAGAGTGGTACGGTAATCCAGTTCTGGAAGTCATGCTACTGGATCATGATGAACCTACAAACTATGAAGAAGCGATGGTGAGCCCAGATTCCGCAAAATGGCTAGAAGCCATGAAATCTGAGATGGGATCCATGTATGAGAACAAAGTATGGACTTTGGTTGACTTGCCCGATGATCGGCAAGCAATTGAGAATAAATGGATCTTCAAGAAGAAGACTGACGCTGACGGTAATGTTACTGTCTACAAAGCTCGACTTGTCGCAAAAGGTTTTCGACAAGTTCAAGGGGTTGACTACGATGAGACCTTCTCACCCGTAGCGATGCTTAAGTCTGTCCGAATCATGTTAGCAATTGCCACATTTTATGATTATGAAATTTGGAAGATGGATGTCAAAACTGCATTCCTGAATGGATTTCTGGAAGAAGAGTTGTATATGATGCAACCGGAAGGTTTTGTCGATCCAAAGGGAGCTAACAAAGTGTGCAAACTCCAGCGATCTATTTATGGACTGGTGCAAGCATCTCAGAGTTGGAATAAACGTTTTGATAGTGTGATCAAAGCATTTGGTTTTATACAGACTTCCGGAGAAGCCTGTATTTACAAGAAAGTGAGTGGGAGGTCTGTAGCATTTCTGATATTATATGTGGATGACATATTACTGATTGGAAATGATATAGAATTTCTGGATAGCATAAAGGGATACTTGAATAAGAGTTTTTCAATGAAAGACCTCGGTGAAGCTGCATACATATTAGGCATAAAGATCTATAGAGATAGATCAAGACGCTTAATTGGACTTTCACAAAGCACATACCTTGACAAGATTTTGAAAAAGTTCAAAATGGATCAAGCAAAGAAAGGGTTCTTGCCTGTATTGCAAGGTGTGAAGTTGAGTCAGACTCAATGCCCGACCACTGCAGAAGATAGAGAGAAAATGAAAGATGTTCCCTATGCTTCAGCCATAGGCTCTATCATGTATGCAATGCTGTGTACCAGACCTGATGTGTGCCTTGCTATAAGCTTAGCAGGGCGAGGTACCAATGTAATCCAGGAGTGGATCACTGGACAGCGGTCAAAAACATCCTGAAATACCTGAAAAGGACTAAGGATATGTTTCTCGTATATGGAGGTGACAAAGAGCTCACCGTAAAAGGTTACGTTGATGCAAGCTTTGACACTGATCCGGACGATTCTAAATCGTACACCGGATACGTGTTTACATTAAACGGCTGAGCTGTCAGTTGGTGCAGTTCTAAACAAAGCGTCGTAGCGGGATCTACATGTGAAGCGGAGTACATAGCTGCTTCGGAAGCAGCAAATGAAGGAGTCTGGATGAAGGAGTTCATATCCGATCTAGGTGTCATACCTAGTGCGTCGGGTCCAATGAAAATCTTTTGTGACAATACTGGTGCAATTGCCTTGGCAAAGGAATCCATATTTCACAAGAGAACCAAGCACATCAAGAGACGCTTCAATTCCATCTGGGATCTAGTCCAGGTGGGAGACATAGAGATTTGCAAGATACATACGGATCTGAATGTTGCAGACCCATTGACTAAGCCTCTTCCACGAGCAAAACATGATCAGCACCCAGACTCCATGGGTGTTAGAATCATTACTATGTAATCTAGATTATTGACTCTAGTGCAAGTGGGAGACTGAAGGAAATATGCCCTAGAGGCAATAATAAAGTTATTATTTATTTCCTTATATCATGATAAGTGTTTATTATTCATGCTAGAATTGTATTAACCGGAAACATAATACGTGTGTGAATACATAGACAAACTTAGTGTCACTAGTATGCCTCTACTTGACTAGCTCGATAATCAAAGATGGTTATGTTTCCTAACCATGAACAAAGAGTTGTTATTTGATTAACGGGATCACATCATTAGATGAATGATCTGATTGACATGACCCATTCCATTAGCTTAGCACCCCGATCGTTTAGTATGTTGCTATTGCTTTCTTCATGACTTATACATGTTCCTATGACTATGAGATTATGCAACTCCCGTTTACCGGAGGAACACTTTGTGTGATACCAAACGTCACAACGTAACTGGGTGATTATAAAGGAGCTCTACAGTGTCTCCAAAGGTAGATGTTGGGTTGGCGTATTTCGAGAATAGGATTTGTCACTCCGATTGTCGGAGAGGTATCTCTGGGCCCTCTCGGTAATGCACATCACATAAGCCTTGCAAGCATTGCAACTAATGAGTTAGTTGCGAGATGATGTATTACGGAACGAGTAAAGAGACTTGCCGGTAACGAGATTGAACTAGGTATTGGATACCGACGATCGAATCTCGGGCAAGTAACATACCGATGACAAAGGGAACAACGTATGTTGTTATGCGGTCTGACCGATAAAGATCTTCGTAGAATATGTAGGAGCCAATATGGGCATCCAGGTCCCGCTATTGGTTATTGACCGGAGATGTGTCTCAGTCATGTCTACATTGTTCTCGAACCGTAGGGTCCGCACGCTTAACGTTACGAGGACAGTTATTATGAGTTTATGCATTTTGATGTACCGAAGTTAGTTCGGAGTCCCGGATGTGATCATGGACATGATGAGGAGTCTCGAAATGGTCGAGACATAAGGATTGATATATTGGATGACTATATTAGGACACCGAAGGGTTCCGAAGAAGTATCGGATAAAACCGGAGCACCGGGGGGTTACCGGAACCCCCCGGGGGATTAATGGGCCTCATGGGCCTAATGTGGAGAAGAGGAAGGGGCTGCCAGGGCAGGCCGCGCGCCCCCTCTCCCCCTAGTCTGAATTGGACAAGGAGGGAGGGGCGGCGCCCCCCCCCCTTCCTAATCTCCCTCCACCTCTCCTAGTTGGACAAGGATTGGGGGGGGGAGTCCTACTCCCGGTAGGAGTAGGACTCCTCCTGCGCGCCTCCTAGGGTCGGCCGCACCCCTCCCCTTGGATCCTTTATATACAGGGGCAGGGGGCACCTCTAGACACACAAGTTGATCCACGTGATCGTTCCTTAGCCGTGTGCGGTGCCCCCTGCCACCATATTCCACCTCGATCATATCGTTGTAGTGCTTAGGCGAATCCCTGCGTCGGTAGAACATCATCATCGTCACCACGCCGTCGTGCTGACGGAACTCTTCCCCGAAGCTTTGCTGGATCGGAGCCCGAGGAGCGTCATCGAGCTGTACGTGTGCTAAGAACTCGGAGGTGCCGGAGTAACGGTGCTTGGATCGGGAAGACGTACGACTACTTCGTCTACGTTGCGTCAACGCTTCTGTTGCGGTCTACAAGGGTACGTAGACAACACTCTCCCCTCTCATTGCTATGCATCACCATGATCTTGCGTGTGCGTAGGAATTTTTTTGAAATTTCTGCGTTCCCCAACAGCCTACATGGGCGACAGCACCACAACATCACATCACATCCCACTCCCATTGTGCAGCACTTTAGCATGGAGGGCCTCGAGGGGGGCACCTGACCCTTTTTCAGCCTGGGTTCGGCCAGAGCAGCATAGGAGGTCTTCTTGCAAGCTCCCAGACCGCCTTGGTGGCCTCCATCAACCTTGATCGATCTGCTCCAGTGCAGAGCACCTTCCACATATCGCACCAGCTTGCAGCGCTTCTCAGCACGTCCTGCAATCCCAGCCAAGGAGATCCATTAAAACAAATATCATTCCTACGTTTCCAAATGGCCCAAAGAATAGCAGCGTTAAGAACATTATCTACAATGTGTTTTTATTGCTCAGCCACCACCCAGCTATGTCTAGAAACTGAGTATTTGAGATGCAACCAGTAATCTGATGCATACAGCTCCAGATCTCTCGGGCAACCGCACACTCAAAAAATAAGTGAATGCAAGTTTCAGGTTCAGAGCAAAACACACAGCACAGATCGTCTACATTTTGTCTCTCGGAAAGATTGTCTCTAGTGAGCGGCTTATTATGAGCAAGCAACCAGAGAAAAATATGAATCCTGGGGGGGGGCACATGAATCTGCCAAACAGCAGGCACAAAAGTAGGCATAATGCCCCTAAAATTCAAAATGGCATATAAAGAGCTGACTGTGTAGGCCCCTTTGGAGTCTAATTTCCAAATAAGAGAATCCTCCTCCTCATATAGGGATAAGGAATGAGCAATGCTAAGGAGGTCGAACCATTGATGGAGTAGCCTCTCACCAACACATCTTCTAAAAGTAATTTTCAGATTATTCCCATCCCAAGCTTCAGCAATGGTAATTTTTTGCTCATTGCAAATGGAATATAATTCCCAGAATTGGATAGCAAGACTACAAGTACCAAACCACTGATCCTCCCAAAATGTAACCTTTTTCCCGTTACCAACCTGCCAGTTATAGCCAAACTTGGCAGCATGGGCGGCCCACATCACCCCTTTCCAAAAGGGGGAAGCATGTAGAGTGGGGCAGGCAAAAATATTAGGGGAACATGTACTATACTTAAAATCAATAATCTGCTTCCAAATCTTATCTCCTCCTGCTCATATGTCCTAACCCAAGAGGCTAGGAGGCATAGATACATATCAGCAAGGTTAGGGATACCAAGACCACCATATTCCTTTTTCATAGTTAGCAACTCAATATTAGCAAGATGGTACTTGAAATGACCATCATAGCTATCCCAAAAACAATGGGCCAGCTGAGAATTCATAAGAGAGATGGCCCACTTGGGGAACCTAATAAAACTAAAGAGGTAGGTGGGGATACTGGCCATACAGGCTTTGACCAACACCAGTCTCTTGGCTGGGGATAGTAGCCTACCTCTCCACCCACTCCCCCTACTGAGGGTTTTATCTACCACCGGTTGCAAATCCTCTCTCCTCAGCTTGGAGTGTTGCAGAGGAACACCTAGATATTTCATAGACAACTTCCCAAGTTTGCACCCCAAAGCTTGGGAAACAGGGCAGAGATGCAATCAGGGACATTAATGGGGATCAAATCACATTTTATGAAAGTTGATCCTAAGGCCAGATAGCTGCTCAAAGCACGAAAAAAACATTTTAAATTTTGAGCAGTTTCAAGCTTGTCATCGATGAAAATAAGGGTATCATCTGCATATTGCAGACTGATTATCCAAGTAGGATACAACTTGGCCATCAGTCCTCTAATGTGAGAGTGCTGAGCAGCTCTAGTGAGCATTCTGGTAAACACATCGGCTACCAGGTTAAAGAGTAGGGGAGAGATGGGGTCTCCCTGCTTCACTCCTTTAGTGGCAATGAAGAAATGGATGTGCTGCAAGGCGATTAAGTTGGGTAACGCCAGGGTTTTCCCAGTCACGACGTTGTAAAACGACGGCCAGTGAATTGTAATACGACTCACTATAGGGCGAATTCATGACTAACTCTATCATAAGCCTTTTCGTAGTCTAGTTTGAAAATGAAACCAGGGGTTTTGTGTGTCATAGCATCATGAATAATTTCATGCTCAGAGACCACACTCTTAACTATATACCTCCCCTTAATGAATGCAGATTGATTGGGAGCAATCAACTCATCACAAATGGGGCCCAGCCTATTGGTGGCACATTTGGCAAAGATTTTTTCACTGCAGTTAGTGAGAGCAATAGGTCTGAACTTTTGGATAGTAGAAGCATCAAGCTCTTTAGGGATTAAGGTAAGAAGAGAAAAAATGAGTCTATAAAGGTCCAACTCTCCTTTATCCCAGGCATCAAACATATCTAATAAATCTTTCTTAACTAAGTCCCAAAACTTCTGGTAAAAAAGAAAAGGAAAACCATCAGGGCCAGGGGCCCCTTCGGAATAAGATCCAAACACAGCTGCCTTAACCTCCTCCTCAGAGAAGGGGGCATCTAGGATCTCATTCTGCTCAGGAGAGACTCTAGTAGTGTCATCCCAAAAGGCGTCATCTAGCTCTAAGTTTAATCCCTCTTCTTTACCAAACAGAGACTTGTAGTAATCTACAACTATCTTAATAATACCATCTGTATTATCAGCATGACCTAATGGCCCCTCCAGGGAGAAGATATTCTTTTTCCTCCTCCTCTGGTTAGCAACATCATGAAAGTATGCGGTATTATGCTCACCTTCAAGGATATCTCTCTCCCCATTGTGGCTCCTCGCTTCTGAATCCAATTTCACCAGACCGGAGAGCCAATAAGCACTCTCTCCTCCACCGCGTTCCTCCACCCCACCATTGTCGTACGTCGATTTGACGGTCGCCGTTGTCCATGGTCCGGACCCGGAGAACATAGCACAACGATCTCCTCCCAGCGGAATGGATGGTGCCGGGAGTCGCCGCCGACGCCCTCCTCTGATCGTCCCCGATGGTGCCGCGTTTCAGAGCCACGCCTCTGTCTGTAATACGTCTTCTGTTCTGCCCCATAAGACGCTTCACGTAATAACATGGGCCTTTATTTTTAAAGAAAATAAAAAACGTTGAATAACGTAGACCCATTGATATGGGCCTTCTTCACAAGAACTGAATCCTTCTTCTTCTTTTTAGGGGAAAAAACTAAATCATTTTTGAGTGATTTTTCTCCACAAAAGCTTTTTCGAACATACTTTCACGTCACTATGCTTGATTTGGTGATTTTTTAAAATCGTTTTTGATTGCTTTTTGTTGAACATGTGCTCTGCGATGTCTAGTAAAAAATAGAAGAAGAAAAAAAGGACCAAACCTTACATTTTCGAAGATCACACCCCCATAGTCTTCTTACATTTCCACCGACCAAGCGACCTAAGATATGATCGATTTTTTGCATCGTCCACTCTTTTTGTGTTTACTGCATTTATAATTCCAATTAAAGACCATATATATACTCCCTCCGCCCCGGATTAGTTGTCCTATATTTGTGTAGATACCCATGTATTTAGGCACGTTTTAGTGTTAGATACATTCGTATCTAGACAAATCTAAGAAAACCAATTTTGGGACGAAGGTCATATTTTCACCCGGTTTTTTTCGTGAAAAAAAAAGTTCGTCAAAACCTATCAACATGGGATCTAGTTTTGAAAATCTCGACGCGAGGAATCCAATGGTGAAAACGGTTCGAGATTTGGACGCACGGTTTAAGAGATAAAACGTTTTGAATAAACGGATCTACAAAAAAAGGGAAAACTCTCAGGTTGCGTGTGCGCCACTTGTCGCGACCTGGGAAAGTGGAGTGTTCTTGCAACGAGTACTCCTTGATTTGTGATTTCGGGGGGAGAGGGATTGTGTGGAAGACGCCCCACCTGAATTTACCCAAAGAGACTCTCAGCAGCCCAAATCCTTAGTACAGAGGGTTACAAGTTAGTGGATGGGTTAAGGGGGGAGCTGCAGGCTGGCCATGGCGGGCGTTATCTGCTCCTGTGGGGGGAGCTGCAGGTTAGGCTTGGAGAGTTAAAGGCCGCCGCCCTGTGCTCTGCTGTTGTGGCCGCTCCTATGGCGAAGAAGATGAAGAGAAAGGGGGATCTGGTTTTGGGGTATGAGAAGGGCATAGAAACGACTAGTGGTGGGTAGGACGGTATGTCTCTTAGAGATAAGATGAGTTTTTTGTACTGCGGTTGCTTCACGAGGACACATACTTCAGTTAGTATAAAGTTGAGTTATCTATTTTGAAATGAATAAAGTATGTGTTTGTTGTCCATATTTGCTTCTAATTGTTTCTTTTGACGGACTATACGCTAGACCGTAAACGGACATTCGTTTTGTCCGGATTTTGTTCGTTTGCGTCTAGAAAACAGGCGTCCATACCTAGCTTTTTCAGAGGCGTCCAATGCTACAGACTATCCCAGAAAATGTCCGACCACGGCCTCACCGTATCCGCCGCGCCGGCCGCACCTGCTGTGCGCTCGAGCTCACGTGTCCACACGCGCTCGTACCAAAACTCACCCGTGCTCTCCGCGCCGCTTTGTCCGCCGAGCGCGAGGCGCCGCCCCGCCCCACAGCTGCCGCCATAGCGCCCTCCCGCTGTAGCCGTCGACCCATGGCTTGTGCCGGCCTACCCTGCAGCAGTCGACCCTCGGCGCTTGGGGCTCGAGCCGTCCCGCCCTGCAGCCGCCGAACTGCTGCTCACGCCGACCAGCCATGCCCCGCAGTAGCCGCCGCCGTCGGGCCCTGCGGTCCACCTCCCTCCCATGCTCATCTCCGCGCCCGCCCCCACGCTCCGGCAGCCCCCACGCTCGCCCGCAGCAGAGCCCACCTCAGCGCGCTCGCGAACGTTGAGCTCCGGAGCCGCTGCAGCAGAGCCCACCTTTGCGCGCTCGCGAGCGCTAAGCTCCGGAGCCGCCACAACTCGCCCGGCGCAATGCCCGCCCCCGCGCGCCCGCATGCTCGCCAACCAGCGCACCCGCATGCCCGCCACCACATGCTGACTGGCAGTTCCACAAAGGTCGTCGATGTGTTCAACCAGGCGGGGTGGTTCTGGACGCCAACCCGCGGCTCTCGGCGGTGACTACGACGACAGGGAGATGCGGCGGCTCGAGCCCAGAGCCGAACCACCGGCCAGGGATGCGCGCTGCGGTGCAGATCCGGCGTGACTCGACAGGGTCGTACGCGCCGGCATTGTGGGGAAGAAATAGAGAAAGGAGGAGAGAGAGAGGTGGATGGGTGAGAGGACCTATCTTTTTCTCCCGTTGCAACGCACGGGCTCTTTTGCTAGTATATCTCTCCCTAATAATAAAGCACGAATTGATTCCGTGGGTTCACCGTCACAATACGCTTTCTTCATATAAATTTACGCTTTCGGTTTGAATTAAAAACATATACATGCGCTACCCCGTTTGCAGCCAAAAAAACATGCCCGACTCTTGCTTTACTTCTGTTAATTTGGCCGCTTCCCACGCACGTTTGGAAAGAAATCGGAACAGAACTCACGAAAAGAAAGGAAACCTCAGTGCACACCAATCCTCATCTCTCACGTCCTGGGTCATCGTCTTCCTCCTCGGTCACGACACGGAGCCTATATACAGTGAAAAAATCGGCTCCTTACCCCTCCTCCTCGCGAGAGTGAAGAACCTTGCCCGTTACTCCACGGAACCTACCTGATGCCGCAACGGCTGGCACAATCTCTCGGCCACAACACCGTAGCCCTCTTTGCGCCTGAGGCTCCTTCGAGCAATTTCTTCCCTGCGTGTGGTAGCTCGAGATGGATTCGTCACCGTTGGCTATACCCGCCCGTGCACCCACCCCGGCCGCCTTTCACATCGCCGTTCTGCCACAAAGCTAGCAGCATCGCCGCAGCCAGAGCCGGCACAAGCAAACTCGCCGTGGGATGAGAGGGGAAGGAGGAGAAGGGGAAACTATGGTGCGATGGGTCGTAGAAGACTCCGCGGAGGCGACGGCCGCGGCCGCCGAGCTCTCGGACTTCCAGCAGCAGCACACTGTCCCCAAACCGATGAGATCCACATCAACGGTGCTTAGCCCTCCATTGCAACATCGAATAACAACGGAGACAGCACACCCGTCGAGATCCACCAGGAGGTGGGCGCCTGCATGCCAGAGATGATCTTCGGCCGTCAAGAAATACACGCAGGTGAGGCAGAGCGTTTTACAGTTTGATATTTTGCTTTTGGTGTTTCGGGTTGATTAGTTGGTTACATAAAAAGGATATCCGACAAATCGATGTGCCATGTGACTGTAGGTGAGTTTGGTTGCCAACGACACTAGAATTCAGAATCTGCCCATACCACCATATTGGAGTGCAAGACGGCAGTTCTCTTTTGACCATGACTGGTATCTTGATAGTAGTTGGAGTGGAGTATCTGGACTATTTAACTGGGCAAAGCAGATAAAAATACTGCAGAATCAGTCCACAAAAATTCGCCTATATGAACTGCTGAGGAGAAGTTCCGCCACAGAAGGTCACACCCATCGCCGGTCAGTACATGGTGCTTTGTGCTGAAGGAGCCGATCCGAGAAAGGTTTTAATCGCGTGCACATGGTGCTTTGTGGCTACTTTCTCTCGTCATACTATCAAGCAATGGTTCAAATCTGATCAAGGTTATTTCTTGCTTTGACTCGATGAGTCCCGAGTTTCTTATGCCATAATTAAACAATTATCTCTTCTCAAGTGCTTATTCATGGAATAGGAGTAGTTCAGCACAATCTTAAAGTGAGCCTATTTAGGACTTAGGATTTCTTTGGCCACTTTTGGTAGATATATTAGTTAAGGAGTTCGTTTTGTTCTGCCCTTATTTTACCTCATTAAAGTTTCAAGTAGTATCTGTTGTAGACAAAATAAGCTTGTTTATAAAAACATTCATGGCATGCATACCTGTATGAGTTATTTAAAAGGCAAACCCATCTGATTTTTTTTACACTTCAAACTGATTTATATGCATGCAGCTATTGGCCGAGAGCACCATTTTAGTTTTACTGAACTGTCAAATAATGTCTGTTCTCTTATAACCCCAAGCCTGATCCCAAGGTTGTGAATGCATGTGCTTCTTAATATGAGTCTAAAAAGAAGTGCCTATTAGAGGGTGTGCTTTTTTGCAAAAAAAATTGATATAAAGGGTGTTCTAAATGTGAACATAAGTAACTTGGAAAATACCTATGTTTCTTAATACATCTCTCTATTTTGCATTGAATTTCAAATCTATTATTTTTACAGTTTTGCTAAAGCACATCTAGATGTATCCTGCAAAAAAAAAAAATCTAGATGTATCCCGCAAAAAAAGCACATCTAGATGTGCTCTAAGTATTGTACATCTAATCTAAGTCCTATGCCATTGATTTTATGCTAAGATTCGTGCAAGCATTTTCTTTTGTTTTCTTTTTCTTTTCTTTCTAGATTGATTGAGTCAATTAGACACGCGATAACTAGGGCACATCTAAACAGACTTAATTTGTTGAGTTGTAAAATTTAGGTTGACTTCTTATTACCAATGGTTCCAATTTCTTATTTCTGACTGACACAGGGAGGACGCTTAGATGGTTTTTAATTTTACAATATTTATTTTTTGTATTTCTCGGCGTCTACACAGGCGACCCACATTATAGATGATGTTAGCCTGCTGCCATTGTCGTTCCTCTATAGACACACGCACATTTTTCCCGGTGAAGAGAATGCCTCAAATCATCAACCCTGATAATGTGTCATGTTTTTTGCAAGACTGAAGCTTACAAATTCGGTTCTAGATGTAAATGATGACTGATTTAATGTGGCGGTTGTGTTGTTGAAGCTCATATGATGGAGCGTTTATGCACAACTGAAGTGGCACATTCGCTTCTGCACACGTATCGAACGGCTTCCAAAACTTCTGAAAGCAGAGAGCTGGAGAACCATCCTCTAGGCTCTTCTTTACCACCATGGATTATTTTGCTTCCAAAACCAACGATAAACGCAGCAAGTTTTAAGTGCAATTTCACATCCAGATGTTGTTATTCAGGTTGTCATGATACTATATCAGATTCAAAGTTTATTTTTACTCGCAAGTAGTCCATAACTATGTGAACCTGAACACTCAAATCGCTGCTGGGGGAGGATTTCCACAGTATCTCTAGGGTGGTTAACCTGTTTGGAATTATTTGGAACTGAACTCCCTGAATTGACGTCAAGCTTGGCGACCACATAATACATTATCTCGAGGTATAATAGCACTTGATTCTCTAACAATCGCTGATGCATAAATTGCAGCAGGGTGAACCCAAAGGCCTCTCTTGTGAATCACATTGCTTCCAATGATTTCATGATTGAGATCTCAGGATTTAATATTTAATATTTTCATGTTTATTTTCTTTTCTTTTGGAGGAGAACTAGATGCAGCTTGTAAATGTGTGACTTTACAAGTTTAGCTGAATAAACAGAATATATCCTCTGTAAGTTGATGTATAGAAAAGTGTATCCTTGCATACGTTTTGTATTATATATAGTTAACTCAGTATAGTTAACATTTTCCATCTTTCTCTAGGAGCTTTTTAGATATCATCTACACACAAGTAACATTCACTTGCTAAAAGCAAGAAAAGTAACACAAGGTTTGCAAGTTTGACAAAGTTTTCCCTCTGTTCTTGAATGTAGCTATTTTTATATTTCCTTTTTGTCAAACTGTTGTAGGCATGACGACAAAAACATTACTTCCACATTGTTGCTAGCTGTGAAGTTTGTCAAAGTTGAACAGAAGAAATATCCCGCAGTGTCAAAGTTGGCTAGAAGAAATAGTGTGGCACACGAAGTGGGTTTGTAAATGAGTGACAACACCAATATTTTTTTCAAGCTTTACTGAGTCATGATGCACATTGAGAAGTTAGTGGTGTGTTCTCTTTTCTTTTGAGATAATTGTTGAACAATGGAAAAAGGGCACTGTTGTTGGGGGTGATACCCATCATATTTCTAATGGTATGTACAACCAAAGTTAGGGTGAGACCAGATGTTATACTGAAAAAGTCAGGTTAGTGAGTACAAATTGATTTTTTTTTTCTCCTGTATGTTTGACATGAAACGATGATATCTAATTGCATTTGTTTTTTAACCATTTAAACTGAAACCATTTACCAAATTTGCTCATGAATCTTATCCCAATACTTTTGACCACTACTGTACTCCGACCACAAAAGTTGTTCAAACTTGCCATGTGCCAAATAACCAATGGTACAGAGGCCATGCAACTTGAAACATCAAGTAAGAACATGTACTTTTACTTATTTAGTTTCTTGGGAAAGTTATGGGATTTGTTTTGTGAATAAGAAAGTTATGGAATTTACAAACTGGAAATACTAATTGTTTGGAAAAAAATTAACCAAAATTGTTTCAACAATGTTTGTTCTGCTATAGTTTTTTATTATTATTTTTGAAGTTTAAGTGGTATTTTTTCAACTGTTTAAGCATTTATTTATTTATTTATTTTATACCCGGTGCAACGCACGGGCCCTTTTGCTAGTAATAAATAAAGCACGGATTGAGTCTCCGGGTTCACCGTCACGGCGTTTTTGCAAAGAAGTCCTTGTGCTTTTTGATATTTAACCCGCGCTATAGTTTTAAGTGGTGAACAGAGGGAAAACGTTTCGTGTACGATGGCGTGTTCACGCCACCACGCGCAGCCGGTCTTCCTCTCTAGCTATCCTCCAGCAGCGCCGCCGTTGCCCTGTTCTTCGCCTCCTCACCCCCAGCCTCCTCCGCCTCGAGGAGGACGGCTCCGATTTGGAGCTCAAGTACTGCCTCCCCGACACCTCCATCCCCAAGTACGTCCTCCCGTCAGACGAGGACGAGTTGAGTATTCTGCTTTTTTCTATTGGCTACAAGGACAAATTTAAGATCTCAAATTAAAGGATTCTAAGGTTGAATAGAAGGGGGAACAGAAAGAATGGGTAGAAATTTGTTCGGCGATTTTATTTTTTGTGCTAACCTCTAATATCCCCTTCTCTGCCATGGATCTGGATGCTTTGCAGATTTGGATTGGGGCGCAACCATAGTAGCCGGAAACGGGGAACGGTGGGCCGTCCCTCGATCCGGATTCACCGACCCGGAATCAGATTCGGGAACGAGGGTCGATTCAGTAAGATTCGATGCGGATTCGGTGTTTCCGCAGCCGGATCGTCGATTCAGGTTCTGCGACTCGACAGTCTTGGTTCTTGAATCGATCGAGTAAGCAAAAGATCAGCCATATCAATCACGAACTCCTCGTTTTACTCTCTGCCCCGTTCTTTTCCACTCCCCTAAATAACTCCTCGTTCTGCTCTCCAATTACTCCAAGGCTGCTAATAAATTTTCCATTGGGAAGGAGATGATGTATTTTAGTCTTCATGAATCGACGATGCAGCCAGTTGCTCCCAGCCCAGCCAGTTCCCTGTATAAGTATTCCCTCGGTCCCTCCCAGCCAGTTGCTCCCCGCATCCGTAAAGATTCACGTTCCTCGTTCCATGGTACCGTACCGGATTCATCGTACCGGAATTGATTGGATCACGTTTCCACTTTAGAAAAATCGTTCTAGAGATGTATACCCCCACTGTACCCTATTTTTTTCCAGCCCCCGACTCTCGTCCCCCATTCCCGTTCCTCATTCCCACCGTACCGGAAACATGGCAACTATGGGCGCAACAGAGATGAGGAAGGACAAAGCATGAATAGCTCCAGTGAGAGTGAACGGATATGAACACCACAACCCTCTCAGGTGGGATTGCCATATTCTATGCTCATATTCAAAGTATCATCTAATGTTTGGCCAAAGGCTCCATATATAATTTGATCTTTGATTTCTGGATCGCTAACCACCTGTGCCATTTAATTTTAGAGTATCTATTATTTTTTCCTGTTCTTCAGATCTTTGAGAGGTAGTCTGATTTGCCGTGGTTTCTGCAGGGGATGTTGGCTTATCAGGATACCCAATTCTCAAACAAGCATGCTGAGATGCTCAAGATATGGAAGTTATCCCACAAGCTTGACCACCAGGTTTTTTCGTTCATATTCAATGGGAGGCGAATAGTGTAGAGAGGGTATCTGATGCATGTCCAAGGTAAACATTTGTTTCTTTTATTGTGTTTAGGTGAACATGTCAAAGGTGCAGATGGACATGATGAAGCCGTGAACTGTCACACAAGTCACTGAGCTTCTTGGGTTCGAAAAACTACCTAACTGCTATTATCCTCAATTTAGTTTTATCTGAACTAAGAGGACCACCTGTGCTTCTCTAACAAAGAATTACTCATTTGGTGTTCTTTTGCACTGTTGATTTTAGTTCAAATTGGTGTGAGTGCGACCTCTTTGTCATGTTGGATAAGGCTTTCTGTATCACATGGATGTGACCTGTAGTATGGTGTAGAAAAGTGATGAAAGGTATTAGTTGGAATTAATTTGGCAGCAATAGTTTATCAAGTTTTTGCCAAGCCAGCTATTTGTAGAATTTCTGCAGCTGTACTTTGTGCCATCTCCCTCATGTAGATATATATACTAGCAGACTAGCACGTAAATTATTTACATCAAAACTGAGACATATCTATATATGATGGAGGCATTTCTTTCTTTATATTCAGCAGTACCTCTTGCTGCTATAAAGAAAGTAGAAACATGGTTGATAAATAATCACATTGTTCTGCCCATTTTTCATTTCACAATCCATTACAATTGTTATGTCCTTGCAATCATACCACTACACATGACGCTTCCTAGATCTGGAACCCAACCAAAGAACAATCAAGTTGATTTGTGCTGTTATTGGGCCTCGCTGCGACCCTGATGTTTTTGGGCCAAGTTGGGCAGAATCTGCTCATGCTTATAAAACAAGTTTGTTAACAGATTAAACAGTCCCACCTAGCTTCTTACAGCTAATTCTATCAAGTTTTTTTAAACCTACCAATTTATATATGCCTATAAGTATGAGAATTAACAAGCAGCCTGAGAATAAAGTAACGGAGGGTGAGCTGTGTTTAGGAAAAAGTATCACCCGGTTGGCGTAATAAATAAAAGAGGTTGGGGATTGTTGGCTGCCAAACGAAAAATCTCAGGAGGCCTAAATAAAAGGGATCGTGGGCTGCGAATCAAAAAACCCTGGTTAGTATAAATAAAGGAAATTGTGGGCTCTGAAATGAAAAATTCTGGTTGACATAAATAAAGTGGATTGTGGGCTACGAAACGAATAATCTCAATTGAGCACGATTGTTGTATGCTAAACGAAAAATAAAACCGACTGTGGTCTGCGAAATAAAAAATAAGCAAAGGCCTCCCGGTTGGCATAAATTAAATGCTATGAAATGAAGAAAATAAATAAATGGGCATGGTTGAACAATTTCAGTATTTTATACTAATACTATTTTCATTTAAAGGCTGAATTTTGTCACCCCGTTGCAACACACGGGCATATGTCCTAGAAGATATTTGGAATGCAGAGTTCATGAAAACAAATGTTAGTCCTTTTTTCCTCTTCTGAAAAGCTCTCTTCATTCTTTTTCTTGTCTATTCTTACTGCTTGAGAATTGTTGCAGTCCGTACCATGTATCCACCGTTTCCTAAGGAGAGTGTTCCTATGCTAAAAGTTGTTGTTTTGTCATTACAGATTTGTGCGGTCTAAATAGTACTGTATTTAGTTTTCTGGAAGGATGCAAAAGTCATACTGGGCTTCCTGTGTATATTGATTGCTAAATGATGCAATAGTATATGTGCGCTGGGGGAGTGTCATTCCTTGTGTTTACCGATTGGCCTCACCCTCTTAAGAGGTCTAACCCTTGTCACCATAAGGAAAAAAGCAAAGAGTATTATGACGCCATAAAGTTTGAATTCAGAGAAGTATATGCTGAAGAACACTAGAATTAGTCTTCATGAACCATCATCGCCTTGTTGATGATGCTTCACATGTAAGTTTTCTGGTCCTTTGACAAGGTCTTCCAATTATTTAGAAGCGATGTCAAATGGTATGTTCCCTTTTTTATTTTAATTTTCTTGATGAATTGTTAAGTTGAGCACGGATGCTTGCATTTCCATTTGGGAAAAAGAGAGGAGAAAGTGATGGATTGGAGCTTTGGCGGAACATTATTACTGTCTGGAAAATCCATGGCAACTGGGCCAATGGTTGAACATATAAATCTTTTTGAAGTGAATTATTTTGTTTTTCTCAGCCTCAGTACTACCTTGTCAATTTATACTTAGAGGACCAGAGAGCAAAATCCAAAGCAAAGCCCTACACATGCCTGCCCATCCGGCGCATGGCTGTGATTTGAGCAATTTTAGGCCATTAAGCATCATCTTCATGTAGCCCCTGCCCAAAAGGAGCAACTGCATTTTGTATGATTCCCCCCTCCACATATTCTACTTGGTATGTGGTTTTAGAAGCGACTTAGGTTCCAGCTTGCTGTGAATTTTATGATTTATCACTGCTACAATGTTAACTACTTAACTCGATACTGAAAGATTGGAGCCGTAGTATTTGCAGAGGAATTCCGAACATGCTTCATCAATTCAGTAAAGGCCTATGTAGAAACATCTATGACTTCACTAGAGAGTGGATCTGCACTCGAGGAGCAACTCTTTCAGCTCTGCGCACATACCTAGACCTACTTTCCTGTCGGCGCTGTTGATATGTGTGTTCTGTATCATTCTTTACGTCTAGCGTGTCATGTAACACATTTTCAGACTTTTTCACCAGTGGAAGCATATATTTTACGAGCTGAATCGATAGATGTTCATTGAGCTTATTTTCATGTAAAAAGCGCATGTACATTCTCAGCAAAAACAAGAAAGTGTGTGTGTGCCGACCTTCTCCCGCTGCGGCCTTGACCAGGAAGCACGTCAAACAAAAATGCCAATCTTTACACCAGCATCAAGCCCCTAGAAAAAGTCTATCACCTGTCTCTTTGCATATCACCGAGACGGAGACAGAAGACAATTTTTTTATCTTTAGGTGTTAACTCCTTGTGACAGGTATATGTGAGTATCATCGTTGTGTAGAGATAGAAATATTCACATTACCAAACCTTTAGCTTAAGGTGTGACTGGTACCCAATTAATCTTGGTCTCACTATTTTATCTTTTTGCTGGACATTTTACATCTCTTTTGATTACTAAGCCTTTTATTTTCTACTTTCTGTTCTGGTGTCAGCTGAAACAAGAACACAAGGTACATCATTTTGTTTCTAACCTCACGCAATTAAGGGAATTTCTTTCTTTCTTTAAGCATCACCAGATTTTCGCTCTTTGTTTCAAGAATATGGTCCTTGGTACTTGTGATTATGTTAAATATTGTTTTGCTACTTGCGAAGTTGTTTAAGTGGTGAATTGTTTTTTAGGTTTCTAGGCATTTTTCTTTAGTACCCGTTGCAACGCATGGGCATTTGTGCTAGTTAATACTAATAATACTATGTTGGAGATAATCTTGACTAGGTCAGTTAAAAGAAAATTTTGACTAGGCTGTTTTTGGCATCCAGCTGCCAAGTAAACAAGCAGTCCAAATCACGGTGGCGTGATGGGAGACCAGACGCTTGCTCACACGATTTCTTTTAAAACATATTACCTTTTTGAACGAATTTTCAGGTCTAGTATGACCTAAACTAATAACTGAAAAATTGCAAATGTATGATCTTGTGGTTGCACAGGGCAACTAAAATCGGACGAAAAGACGGTCTTCGTGAGTTCGATGTCTATGCCAGCCTGGTTGTCAATGTGGGTACAGGGGCAGAGGTAGGTGCCGAACCCCAACCGGTTGGGACTGATGCGATTGCTAGTCAAAACACCGTAACTAATAATACTATACTGGAGATAATCTTGACTTTATCCATTTCAAAAACATTGACTAGGTTATTTTTGGCATCCAGCTGTCAAGTAAACAAGCAGTCCAAGTCAAGGTGCTTGCTCACATGATTATTTTTAAAGTTATTACTCCCCCTGTAAAGAAATATAAGAGAAACATTTTTTTACGGTGGGAGTAATTTTTATGAAATTTCAGATCGATACTATCAAACTGAAAAACTGCAAAACTATCGCATTGTCGCTGCACATGGCAACTAAAAGTTATTCTTTGTTGCCCTCTCGAATGAAAAGACTGTCTTCTCGAGTTCCGCATCTATGTCGGCCTGGTTGTCGCCATGGGCACAGGGATGAGGTAGGTGCCGAACTCCAACGCCGTTGGCATTGACATGATTGCTAGGCAAAACACTTTTAACTTTTTTTATTGATTAAAACACTCTAACTAATAATACTATGTTGGAGATAATCTTGACTAGGTTGATTGAAAAAAGAACATGCCTGGGTTGTTTTTGACTTTTTATCATCCAGTTGTCAAGTAAACAAGCAGTCCAAGTCACAGTGGTGTGATCGGAGACCAGGCGCTTGCTCATGTGATTTTTTAGAAATATTAAATCCATATTAATTGTTGCTGATTTGGTACAAAGTTGTTTTTTTACTAAATCAACAACAATTAATTTGAATCGGAGGGAGTACTTTTTTAATGAGATTTCAGATTTATACTATCAAAATGAAAATTGCAAAAGTATGACCCTGGTCATTGCGCAGGGCAACTAATAGTAATAGGTATTCTTCGTTGCCCCCTCAAATGAAAGACGGTCTTTGTGAATTCGGCGCCTCCGCCGAGCTGATTGTAGATGTGGGCATTGGGCTGAGGCAGATGTCGAACTCTAGCTAACGCAGTTGGCGTTGATGCGATTGCTGTCGTTGAAGAGGGTGAGGTTTCTTGGAGCAGGTCTGCACACACTAACTAGAAGTTTACCTACTTCCTGACAACTGCACTTAGGCACAGTCACCGGGCAGGCGGGTTGAGTAGTTTTTGGCCATCGTACGCCGACTGCACGTATGTATTCCTACTGTTTCTTTTTTACTCCACGTATTAGATTTGTGTAAAGTCAGAGTTTGACCATGTTTATAAAAAATATATTAACAATCACAATAAAAAATCAATATAATCAGATTCATCATGAAATATATTTTCATATTATACTTATTTGATATTATATATGTTCTTCAATGGTGAGTGAAGAAACGTCGTGGAGTTTCTCAGTTCAGTACGTCCCCAGTGATGATGTCCTGCACGAGGCTAAAACCAGCAGGTCCGCACTGTGCCGTCGATGCTGTGAATTAAGATCTTTTCCGAACCATCACATTTCATTGCATGCATATGTGCTTGAATTTACTTTTTTTTTCTGTCAACAAAATATCATGTGTTACTAATGTTTATGCCGGCATGAGGCTGCTGAGTAGTGACTTCAACAACGCAAGCTGATGGCCTTCAGTAGAGAACCAAACGGCAATGAGATCAGTGAGTTTCCTGCCACACTTCTTTTATTTTGTTTTGTCTATACAACCAACATAAACTACTGGTAGACTTTGCTATTGAAAAAGGCCTGTCGTCCAATGGCAATTCCCATAAAGCAAAAGGAAAAAAAATCAAAAGGAAGTTAATTAGTTAGCAACATCTATCAACAACAATTTGCTTTTCTTTATATTTCAAATATTAAATTTGTAACACATAATTTTAAATTATTTTCCTGATATTCTATTTTTTTCTTAGGATTAGGATTTATTTATGAGTCTGCTTTGATTTCTACCAAGGGTGAGTCGCTTATCAAGCGTCGAATACGAGAGGTAGAATCACATAAATAGGTAATTACACGTTATCATTGCACTAGCACATTTTATATTTACCATGAACTGAATTTCTCCACGCCTAACTTCTTCATTGCAGGAAAACTGTTGTTTATTTTTGCGTTCTTTACTTTTGTTCTTTAGTAGCAACCTTAGTTATAGCCACTTCATTTTACCCCTCACTACTTGTTTTCAGTCCAAATTACAATCTTTGCAGACACCAAAACAACCAATTCACATGAGACCTATGACAACTCAATATTCGCATTAACCATCTTCTCCTACTCTTCAATGGGACGATACTCTATTAAGCTATTTACATGAGAGTGCTGAGACCAACCCTGTTCACTTGCATGACATCAAGAGCTTGTTTGGATTGGAGCCAAGAGCAGCCCAACCAAAAAGTTGGTCGTTGACCAGGCGTGGGCGCATGTTTGGTTGATGACCAATAAATTGGCTCGCCCTGGCTGCCTTAGCCTCCCCAGTTCAATTTTTCGCCAACTTGTGGGCAAATTGTGGGCGGTAGAATACTGCGCCAATTTTTTGGCACGCCCACGGTTGGCATGGCTAGCTTGGGCAGCATCCAAACACACCCCAATTAATATGTAGGCAATTTGTGCCAAAACACTAGTAGAAAAAGGGTCAAACGTGAAGCACATTAGTGCCGGTTTGCATTAGAGCCGGCACTAATGTGTACATTAGTGCCGGTTCGTGGCGGCGATTAATAGTACCGGTTCGTGGCGAACCTTTAGTACCGGTTCATGCCACGAACTGGTACTAAAGAGGCTTTGTCAGCCTGCGGTCAGGCTATGGCCCCATCATCACCATTTAGTGCCGGTTCGTACCACGAACCGGTACTAATGAGGTTACGGCAAGCTGTTTTTAGTCCCACCTCGTCAAGAGAGAGGCAGTATGAGCGGTTTATAAGCCGTGAGTGCACAGACAATGACGAAGAGTTGCAATGCTCACCTACATGTTGATTAGCTTCAAGCCTTGCGGAACAGCATAGATTGCACTGAGCTATTTGCAGTGGCTTAGTGCAATCTATACTATTCCGAAAGGCTTGAAGCAAATCAACCAGCATTGCACCTCTTTTTTATTTTTAATAACTTATTTAAACTCTGGACTTCTTTTGTGTTCAGTATGCAGCATTTAAAGCGACGTCATCAATTTCCAACATGTTCTGACATCATTTGTTGTTTTTCGGTCATTTACCTAATTGTTTAGAGAGCTAAATGACCGTGAAATTGAAAATCACTACAAAATGAATCCTGAAAATGTTGAAACTTGGCATGGTATCATCATATCACCCGCATAGCATGCGCGAAAGAGTAGAGAGGGTCACGGCAAAAACTGGACGCACTTCGTGTACAAACTGGACAAACTCTTTCCGAGTATCAGGGTTTCGGAGTCCGGAGTGGGTACTAATTAATGTGCATCCCACCAATCAGGAAGAATCACACGGATCGTGTGTTTCTTTCTAACTCTTGCGAGTCGTTGGATCAAGGGTGTGTTTCTTCCTAGCTCATGTGAGTCGTTGGATCGAAACTACCACAATCACTTTGTGAGCCAGACGACCCTATATATAGTCCACCTCTCGCCTTCCCTGCATAAGTCTTTCAGTTCATCGACTACATACATCTACCAGTTCATCGACTGCATACATCTACCAGTTCATCGACTGAATACAAATCATTCGGATTCGCCATCATACGTCCAACCGTGCATTTGATATGCATATATATGCATCACGAGCCACGGTTGGGCTGTATGATGGCGATACCGATTGGTTTGTTCTAGATCTGACATAAAAGGTTTGATACAACTTCTTTTTAGCTTCAAGCCTTGAAACGCGAAGAAATTTTATGTGCTCAGAAAAGCATTTCAAATGAACTCAGAAAAGGATGAAAGTTGGCATGGTATCATAATTTCACCCACATAGCATGTGCAAAAAAGTAGAGAGGGTTACCGCAAAAACTGGATGCACTTCGTGTACAAAATGGACAATATGTTTCGAAGTATCAGGGTTTCGGACGAAAACTCATCCGTTACAAAGGCATTTCATTTTTTAAATAACTTAAGCATTACCAAATTGAATATAATGATAAAACACACTAATATTAAACATAAAAAAAAGAATCACTGAAAAATGTATTTTTAAAGTTAAGTTATTCACAAACTAGTGATTCACACAAATTTCAAATAATTCAAAATTTAAACTATTCAAATTTAAAAACTACCGGCACTAACTGAAAGTTTCTAAAAACTATCAAAAATATTCACAAAGAAACTCTAAATACAGCAAAAAACAACTAAAAATAAATAAAACAAAATAAATAAAGCAGAACAGAAAAAACTAAATGAAAAAAGCCCACCTCCGGGCCACAGCGGCTTGCATACGACTAGAAACCCAACCTGTTGTTGGGCCAGGATGCAAGCCCGCAAGCACAATAGGCCCCACAGGGCAGAGTAGCAGAGGTAGGCCCAGAAGGCCTGCTTTAGAGAGGAGCTCGAGACTGCAGCGGCGGCGTGGCTTATAAGCAGGTGTGTGCGCCCTTCGGCTAGCGAGGTGGGACTAAACTTCTGCGCCCCTCGCCTGGCAGCGCACACCCTTTAGTACCGGTTGGAGCCACCAACCGGTACTAAAGGCCCATCCTTATAGCACTTACGAAAATTTCAGTTTCATCCCCACTTCGTCTCCAACCTCCGCCGCGCGCGCCACTCGATCCCGTCGTCGCCGCCCGTCGCCCGTACCGTCATCCGTCGTCATCGTCGCTGTCCCCGCCGCCGCCCGTCGTCGTCGTCGTCTCGCGCTGCCGCCCCGAACACCGCCGCCGTCCGTCGCCATTGCCGCGGCCGTACGTCTCTCTCTCGCTCCCGCACACACATACACACACATACATACACACATACACACACACACACACACACCGGCGCCCCCGCCCCGTACGCCGGCGCCCCCGCTCGTACGTACGGGGCGGCGGCGTACGGGGCCGCACACACACACATATACCACACACACACGCATACACACACACATACACACATACGTACACACATATACGTATATATACACACACATGCATACACACACATTTTTTTACTTATTTTCTGTTTTTTAGAAAAGTTAATTAGATGATCGAATGTTAGATTAATGTCGAATGTTAGATGAATTAGCTAGCTAGATAGAAAAATTGTCGAACTAGAGATTAGAACTAGTTGAATAATTAATATAACTAGTTTATTTTTAGTAAGAAAATTTAGGTATATGAGATTAGAACTAGTTGAATAATTAATATAACTAGTTTATTTTTAGTAAGAAAATTTAGGTATATGAGATTTGATGATCTAATTAAAATATTAATTGTTAATGAGTTTTTCTATTTATTTAATTTTTTATATATTTTGAGTTTATATAAATATTAGATTAATGTCGAATGTTGGATGAATTAGATAGAAAAGTTAAATATATAGTAATGTCAATTGAATATATAGTTAGATATATTAATGTCAAATGTTAGATGAATATATATTTGGCTAGATATAGGTGTTTAATGTTTCACCTATATGAACATAGGAAATGTCATCTGACGACGAAAAAGATTTTATTATGTGCGAACACTGTGAAGACCAGCGCGGCCTGTGCGACCAAAATTTCCTTGTTGATGGTAGGCGCTTCAGCATCAAGCTGGATGAGACATTCGAAGTTGATACAGTAACTCACTTTGTCAATTATTATTTGAATGCAAAACTTATGCTTCATTTGCTTCAACTTATAATTTTAAATTTTCACTATTCTACTAGCGCATCCCCTGCCATGCAAGAATTTTTGTCTTGGATAAGATAGGTTTTAGTGCTATAGATGATATGGAGGTAAAGAGAGTCTACTTGAAGACGGAGCATGGGTATACTTTCAACGTCAAATTATATAATGGAGACACATACACCCATTTTGAATGCAAAACTTGGCAAGCACTATGCAAGGCTTATGCATTTGAGCCTGATATGGTTATCACCTTTGATATTCGTCCGGAAGATGATATTGAAGGTAATATAGACATCTGGGTCGATGTGCAAACGCCTCCAGTCCTACCATTTGGTGAGTTTTTCTCAAATATGCATGCATATGTTTATGTCTTTCATACAGTTTATTCAAAAATAGTTGACAACTAATTTGTATTGTCAGCTTATTTCGGTTCAAGCAAACATGTCCGACGCTTGGTAGACAGGACCTACTACTGCCCCGGGGCTCAACTAAACTGCGAGGAGATAAGTCATTATGTTTCATGGCTTGAGGATCTTAATACTGTCAAGACAAATTTTTTTCCTAAACTTAGAAATGTTAGTACTCAAAACGTGCGACCAATGGTGATCGTATTGAACTACGGTCACATCTATAATCAAAAGATGGTAAGATTTTAAATATTTGTCCTTAATTAGTGCATCTTTTGCATACATTATTTTTGAAGCTAAACTTTCATTGCTTAGTATATTAATTACTATACGATGTTGTTCAACAGGGACTTCCGATGACAGCTCTGCCTCAGTGGATCGAGACAAAAGGTCGCATGTCAATGCTTAGCTTACGACCAAGATTTCCTACATTGCACATGAGTGCATTCAGGATTTCTAAAAGCGAAGAATGCTTAATAGTGAAAGATTGGAGCAAAATTGTTAACGATCGCAGAGAAGTACTAGGGGGCAGTAAGGAGAAGCGCAACCCAAGATTAGGAGACAGATTCATCTGCATGCTCCAGTATGATGAATCAGGAGAGCTATACATGTTCTATGCTATTCTACCTGAGAGGGAGCAGCAGGATCAGTAGCTACTACTTCATGCTTTTAATTAGTACTTGTCTCATGGATCCGTGTCCTGAACTTCGATGTTGGTGATGATTATGTTGAACTTGATGATATCTCTTTGCTTCTGTTACAAAGTGAATGTTTCCTCTTTAAGCTAGCCAACGTTGATGATGATTACATAGCTAGCGGTAATGATTATGATGATTAAATAGTGGTAATTAGACGACTACGATGATTTTTAGCTAGCTAGAGTTTATTTATTTATTAATATGCGATGATGATGATGATGATGACGACGACTACAACTCATTATAACGTAATACAATCCTAAATTAAATTGATAACACAAATTTAATTGAAAAATACAAAATAAAACAAAAACCCACAATTTAGTACCGGTTGGTTTTACCAACCGGTACTAAAGGGCTCCCGGCCCCCGGAGCTGGCTCGTGCCACGTGGTACCCCTTTAGCACCGGTTCGTGCTGAACCGGTACTAAAGGGGGGGGGGGGCTTTAGTGCCGGTTCCTGAACTGGCACTAAAGGGCCTTACGAACCGGTGCTATTGCCCGGTTCTGCACTAGTGAAACTATGATGAACCATTTTGTACATATAGGGAATGATTTTGTGAAATTCTTGCTTACATCGTCTTTGCTATTATCCTTCCCATAAATCTGGGCCACACTTTTCATATGGTGCGTGTATACTTAATCTGAACTATGATTTTAATTGTATATAGTAGATATATAGATAAGATTTCATGGGTTGCACCCACCACCTCATTATTAGAGTCAAGTTATGGGGACATGAGACAAACCTTCGTTCAAAGGAAATTTTGAATCGTATTTGTAAATCTGTCCGGAAGGAGTACTTATTGTAGTTGACAAAATTCTGGCTAATTAAACCCTTTAACAGGCGCGACAATAGCGCCTGCTCGCGCGTTCCACCTGTCCTGATTTACTGTGCCGATACTTTTTACCGGATAAGGTGGAAACGCAGGGAGCTAGCCCACGTGCCACGTTCCCTATTCGTTGCCTCCTCTCCCTCTCCATCTCCCTCTTCCTCGTCCGCCGCCGCCGCCGCCATTCACCACAGCCCTCCGCCACAGCCGCCGCCGCCGCCACCAGAGCCCACCCCAACAGCCTGCAACCCAGCCCTCTCTCCCTGCGCTCATATTATCCCCACCACCAGTGAGCTCATCCCCTTCACCTTGCCCCAGATCGAGCAGCAGGTTCGGATCCACGGCCACGACGGTGTGAGTGCCCCGATGTAGATTCAAGACGCTTGAGGTCGGTGCTCATTGCGGCTCTTACTCTCGTGCCGACGCCATGGACAAGGTGCCCTCTCCATCAATTTTGTTTTCGATTTGGAGTTGATTCTCTGTTCATGAAGCTCCTTTCTTCTCTGCTGCAGGAGAGCATCTCTCTCTTATCGTGAAGCAGCCCCAATCCTAGCCCTTCTTTGGCCATGGGGACTGAGCAGGCAGGAGGTACGAACCCCTCCTCGCCTCCCAAAACCAACTCCTGGGTGCGTTCTTCATCCCCTTAGGGTATCCCCAACGCTAGGCGCCAACCCTGGGCGCTAGGACTAAAATCCTACCCGATTAGTCCAGCCGTCATCACAACTCTCTATGTTCTAGAACAACAAACCAGCCCATTGTCTTGCTGGAAAGATGTGGCTTATAGACTTGGGGCCTTTGTTGATTGTTTGTTGGTGTTGGTGTGTGAGGCATTGGGTATGTCAGTAGCTTTGTATACATCATTCTACCTGAGGCCCATGCATTTTATTTCTGTAACATAGTGATGGTCTGTTTTAGTGTGTAAAATGGTACCCGTGCAATTTCCCATATGCATGTTTACCCTATAGTGTCCTTTTAGCATTAATGCATGGTGGTTACTTTCTCTCTCTAATGTTGTTTTAGTCATGTTATTTTGTTGTTGTTAGATATCCTGTTGATGACAGAGGAACAAGGATGACAATCATTCAGTACTTGAAGGACATATACAACTGCAATCTGCGTATTTTATTCAACTACATGATCGACCAACACTCTTTTCTATAGCATGGCAGCAGCTTTGGTTTCTGGCGCTCAATTCTCCATTGTAAGTGGAATGAGAACCCCAAATCCAGTTGTTAACGCAACTACAGCTGGTATGGCTTTTGCAGTATAGTTGTACATGTTTCCTACGAATGAAAACCATTTTGTTCCACTTGAATTATGTCTCTAGGTTTTAGCCTTTCACATCGCATTGCAACTTCACAGTTATATATCAGTATGATAGGGCAATCTATCCTCAGTTTATCCATTGTTGTTGTACTGCTCTAATTCTTATGGTCAATCTATCTCGATTTTAGGTTGGCAGAAATTCTCAAAGACAAAGACACACAATGAAGATATTAACTATTCTGAAATAATATGTTGAACCAATTAGGACTTCAAAACTATGAAAAGAATTTCAAGAAGGGTCTTCTGACTGATGAAACATTGCCTTTTAAAAATGAAAGGTACATGTTTTTAATATTCCATTGAGTTCCTGCAATTACCGAAAAGAATCAATCTTTTCTATAACAAAATGGCCATATGCTTACTGAAATTTACCATTCAATTGATGAAAAAATACATATGTCTTGCATTATCCTCCAGTGCAGTCAGAGTTATGAATATCCCCCTTGTTCCAAGGCTTGTCATACTTGATCACATTAAAAGATTTGGAATTATTGCATAAATTTCCAGTTTCTGGTGCATTAGTTTCCTTTATCTAATATCCCTTTTTTGCAATTTTGCAAAGAACCTGGGTTGATAAAATCAAATTGAAGTGATTGTTTGTCTGTTGGCACCAGTTTTTTCTCAAGTTACATAAACTATGTTCTGGGAAGTCCGTCCATTCTAGCTCTTAAATTTTGTAGATGTCTCTTACTTAGTTTGATGGTATGCACATAGTGTTTGATGTCGCTTGTGTTCAGGGTTTCTATTGGGTACATAAAAATAAAGGATGACGCATGACACATTTTAGGTGTACATTTATTTCATAGATTGAAAGACAGAGGTTTTTTTAGATGGAGATGTATTGGTGATGCGATCTCACTGGTTTGCTGCATCTGTAGTTAGAGAGTAGTCCGTGCCTCATCATCAGGCATCCTCTGGAGCTTCCCCGAGGTGACAAGTGCTTCCCACGGTGTCTCTCTCTGTTCTTATTGCTACTGCACACAAGCTACTGACCTTGCAGACCAGGACATACATCCTGGTGAGCTCCTTGGTCATCGACTGGTCCATCACCGAGGTATGTATTCACCACTGACTTCTCTCAGATCATATGCATGCTCCTTATAATCTAGGGATTATAGTTCTTCAGAATAACTGTATTATCGGGCCGTGAGGCACCGCTGTTGCTATAGTCTTTGCACAGAGTTAGAGAAAACATATGAGTTCGACAACTTGCGTTGAGGAAAACTGATGCAAGCGAAGTGTATATACGTCACCAGAAATTTCCAAAGCATCGGATGTTCTGAGATTGATCAGGTACAGTCAAAGAGAACATGGTCATCTGTGGTATGATTTGGCTTGGCTCACACACCCCAGGCTTTCACACGTGGAGGCCAAGCATCCAATTAACCTGACAAGGCTCAGTTCTGGCTAATATGCAACACATGGATGCAGATCAATTCAACTAAACACATGCTCCCTAAGCCTTGGAACTTGCGAGTGACAAGGAAACAGCTGCTGCCACCCTCGCTCCAGATCGAGCAGCAGGTCTGGGCCACAGCGGCGAGAGCGGCTCGATGTGCAGGTTCAAGCCGCGTGAAGAGGGAGGGGGTGCTCGCTATGGCTCTGACCATGGTGCCAACCCCATGGACAAGGTGCCCTCTCCGCCTCTCTCTTTGTTTTCAGTATGGAGTTGGTGACGTAATTATTGTGTGATTTAGATATCGATCTGACCTTGAGCTTGAAAATGTGTCCTTCAGGAAGCTACTGAATTAGGTAAGAAGGCCAAGGAATTGAAGAAGGCATCGGAAGCCCTTCACCAAGAAGAGAGAAGTGGGAACAAAGGCAGAAAATGGCGCAAAAACATGAAGGCTGTCGAGAAGGTATGCTTGTCCTTCAAACCGATGATATGCTTTGAATCTTTAATTGTATTCATATGAACCATTCTCTTTAATATATTGTACATCTTTCTGTGATGTTCTGTTATGCTATTAACTAATATTATGTTTAACTTTCCATCTTAATTATTAGCAGTTGTTACTTTTGGAAATTTACATGAATGCTCTAGAAGAGATGTAACTTGTGAATTCTTATATTCATTGTTTTTTATGGTTGTCACTTACTCTTGTCTTGACATCCATTATAGTGCAGGCTGAGGCTACCTGGGCTTTTACATTGCTTGATTACATTGGAAAACTCATATTCGGCATTGTTGGGTAAGTGTAAATATGTATCTGAACCGTACATTCATTCAGTCTAATGATTTGCAATTGGGTTCGTCTGACAATTATTTATAATCTTAGATTAATTGTATCGATTGCTTGGGTAGCACATATTATCATATAATTGTATCTTCTTTCCTGAATGAGATCTTCATAAAGCTGGACAGTGTTTGGGGTACATTTCTGATCCTTGATATTGTTCTCAACTTAACCAGTTATCCTCTCTGTGAATAAACTGATTAATCTTTTTTTGTGTAAACTGATTAATCTTTTGTTTTGTGTACCAGGTCTGCCTGGGACTGCTGCTTTTGCATTCTTCTGCTATCTCCTCATCGCAGTGATTGCTGGAGAAATGATGCTTGGCCTGAAATTAGTTTTCATCAGCATTCACCCAATGAAGTAGTTGACTCGTGCCATGACACTATTTTCTTTGCGCTGTCCTTTTTTGACATTTAATAAGAAACATTTAACTTGTTTCAGATGGGGAGGAACGCTGATGAACTCTTTTCTGTTTAATGTTGGACTGATCCTACTTTGTTCCATCAGGTATGCTACCGATGTCTTCTGTTAGAAGTCCATGTCTTACTGTAAGGGCAGCCCCAGTGCATGTAGCTCTCGCTTGCGCAGGGTCTGGGGAAGGGTCCGACCATGTCTTACTGTAACTTGCAATGAAATGTTTGAAGGCTGTAAATTTACAAGAATTAAAGAATGTAGTGGAGATACGTGGCAGATCTAAAGAAGTTGTTTCCACAAAGCATTAGGACAGTAGTTTCTGTTATTAGTCAGTAATAGTGAATACTTGGAAGTGCACATCCCTGAAGCATTGATTTAGCATGGGTATATAACTTGGGCCTGGGTCCAAATCCTCTGCTATAACTGTGCCATAGTTACGGTCACTGCTTCGTGGGTGAATAATGGCCTCTGTATGAACGCAAACTACTTGTTCTTTAAGAAGTCCTCTCTTGAATTTCCGTGCTTGTGTACTTAGCAATGTGTTTCAGTTCTGCGAGACAGCTTTTGCGTACTATGCACAAGCAACTACAGCTCAGGAGATTTTTGGCCACACGCTGCAGTCTCTTTGTGGAATTAATTAAGTATCTCTACAAGTAAGTCTTGAACCAGCATGCAGTCAGTAGAACTATCAACCTGAAGTTGTTGCTTGAACCATCATGGGTATCACTGTTGGCTGCTGGTACTTGGCTTATTCTTTATGCGAAGATAATAATTCGAAAATAACTGCCATTTTCTCTTAACCACTCTTTATTATTTGGTGCAGATTATATGATTATTAATGTAGACACATGCTACTTGTTTATTTTTTCGAGTGATGGTTGCTTAACCGAAATGTCTCAGCTCTTGTGAACATGCTAACATGTTACCTCTCTTCCCCAGATGGTGCAAGTACAAAAGGTGCAGAAGATTGTATGCCTGAGTGATGCTTGCTTAACCAAACTTAATTTCTTACTAAGATGGATTAAGCCTGAGTGGAGGTAGCAGTTGTGTGCAGGGTTGATGTGTACAAGCTAGAAGCTAAAATTTGAGTTGAGATGTGTTATTATTCATGCCTGCACTTTCTCAGATATTTTAGTCTATAGGAAGAATAATAGCAGAACCATTTCTTGTTGCCACACATTGAAGGAACCAACCGAAAATAACACTCGTGGTACAAACAAGAAAGTGGAAGGGGCGGGTCCCTCCAACGCTCCAACTTCCTCTCAGGAGGCGCGCCATGGGCGCGCCCCAACCCCTAGTGTACCACTAAATAGTGCAAGTATTGAATTCACGACTCTAGCTAGCTCATCCAAAACTCCGAATTAATGGAGAGACAAAGACAATATATGTTTCAGCACCGCCCTCATATCTAGGCTTTCTTTTAGTCCTTAGACATGAGATTGATGTAGGCCGCATAATCATTTCCTTTAGCATGATGTTAACATGGTCTTGAACTGGAGACCTATTGGCTCTAATTGGATATTGAATTCATGCTGCAATCAGGTCATCCGAACATATGAGCTGATGAAGAGAGGACAGACAATATAGTTAAACAGTAGCAAATTAAAATTGTTGCAAACCTGCTCTACATACGTAGGAGGTCAAGTGAGTGCTTATAAATACGTAAATTATTTGGTGCTAAGCTTAAGGTGGATTTCATAGCAACGACCAACAAACGTGATACAACCATGGATCGTATAGCTAGCAAACCGTTTCTAATATGTTTCTCATGATATCATCTAGCGAATTCTATGCTCAATGCGGCTTTCTTTTCAAGGCTGAAAACCCCGGTGGTGTCACTCTCAGATGACATGGAGCTCTCCATACCTTTGACAGTGAGGCTATGACACTCCAAAACCAACGGCTGCTGCACTTGGTCTGCCAATTTCTGGAGCTCCTCAGCAACGCACCTCATCGCCGGCCTCCTGTTCCCCGGCATAACTAAGCATCGAGTCGCCAGCTCCGCAGCCTGAACGGCCACTCCCATGCTAGCATCATCGACTATTTCCCTGTCAAAGAGTTGATGGAGCGTGCCATCCCCCATAGACTCTTGAACCATCACCATGAGGCTCTTCCGTTGCTTTGACAGCGGCTTCTTCCCGGTTAGGAGCTCCAGAAGGAGGACCCCAAAGCTGTAGACGTCGTTCTTGTCCGTGAGCTGGTACTCAAGCAGGTACTCTGGGTCAACGTAGCCCGGTGTGCCTCTGGCCACCACCTGGGTTTTCTCATCGATGGTGGAGCAGCCGAAGTCAGACACCTTGGCGACCCAGCCGTCACCGAGCAGGATGTTGGCGGGCTTCACGTCGCCGTGGAGTATCGGGTGCGCCAGCGAGTGCAGGTACGCCAGCGCTCCAGCGGCCTGCGCGGCGATCCTCAGACGGGTCCCCAGCATGGCGCGGCACGAGGTCGGCTGGCTATGCAGTAGCTCCAGCAGGGTTTTGTTCTGCACGTACTCGTAGACCAAGATAGGCACCTCGAACTGCAGGCAGCAACCGAGGAGCTTGACGATGTTGGGATGGTCGACGCGGCCGAGTATCACCAACTCCTGCACGAAGTCCTTCCTCTTGCTCTCGTCCACCTCCTTGCATCTTTTTACTGCCACAAGTGTGTCCTTGCCTTCGACGTCGAGGACCGCCTTGTACACGGTCCCCTGCCCTCCTTCCCCGATGATGTTCTCCTTGTCGAACCCGTTTGTTGCTGCATCGATCGCTCCTCTAGCATAGATGGTGAACCCGATGTTACGCTCTACCCCCATCATTTCTGACAGTATCTGGCCTCCGTGCTGTTGAAAGTATTCGTCACTCTGTCTAATCAGAGCTTGTCTTTTGATACTCCTTTTGTGACGGATGATTTCTACTGCGAGGATACAAACCAGGCCAACCAAAACAACGCCAAAGGCTCCTGAAGAGTAGATGCCACGGTTAGTCATCATTTCTCATTTGGGGTGAAAGATAACATGTTTTTTTATTTGACTAAAAGATTGAATTAATTTGCACTAACGTGAAATTAAAGACACTGCTGTGGTATAATGTTGATATATTGTGATTTGAGATGTGGACGTACCAATACCGAGTTTTTCTCCAAGACCAAATGTGCGGTTTCCCTCGCACGTCCCATTTTGGGCGTCGCCTTTGGTATGCTTGGGGCAACGACACTCGAATCCGCCAAGAAAATTTTGGCAAGTTCCAGGCACATTGCAAGGGTATTTCGCCAGGTCCATGCACTCGTTAATATCTGCCACCAAAGATCAAATTAATTATTTTTTATTGCCAATCATCTAGTTAGTATAGGTAAAAAAATGATAGGAAACAACACAAAGCTCTGTTATTTTCTGTAAAGATTTTTTTAATTTCCCCATCAACGGTATACTCCTACAAGATTGAGTAAGGATCTTTCACTTACATGTGTAATTAATCTTAGATTGCTAGATCTGATTGATAAGATAAGGCTGTTAATTTTTATCTAGATGAGGTGTGTGGCTAGCTCTCGTCTAGACGAGAATTAACTAAATCTCATCTAGGTGACATCAACACGGGATTTTGTTGTTGTTCCCTTTTCTCTTCTTCTTTCACTTATTTTTTGTGTCTTGATATTATTACTGTATTTCTTAAAAATGGTAAATATAGTTGCACACATTCGGTGGACGCACACCGCGGTTGCACGCGGCCAATGGACATGCAGTTGTGCACATCTGCTGCAGATTCGCAGCTATAGTTGCACGCAGATGCATGGGGTGCAACTGAAGTTGCACGTGGGCTGACGGACGTGCAAGTGTAGTTGCTTGCGCCATGGAAAAAGACAAAAAAATATCAAATAAATAAATAAATTGGTGGACGTTTAATGGCAATTACGCATCACCGATGGGCAAGCAGTTGTGCGCTCTAGACGGACGTGTAAGTATAGCCATGTGGAGTGTTGAAAGAATGAAACCGAAAACCGAAAATAAAAAACAGAATCAATCAAATGGAAAAATAAATCCACTGAAATCTACGCCGTAAATTCAAATGACAGAGAAGTAGATGATACTCTATTAACTCTCATATAGATATATAGATGAGTATTAGCCATATATATTGTTTTGAGTTTCTACGTACCTTTGCATCCGTGCTCTGGATCTTGCAGGTAAGGATTGCCTTGGAAGCCTTTGGAGCAGTTGCAGATGTAGCCTGGTCCATTCAGCGAGTCGAAGCACTCGCTGTGGTCACTGACACAGGCGTAGGACGAGTTCTTGCGCGCCGCGTCGCACCTCTCCTCTCCGACAACCCAATCCACCACCAGCGGCGCTACTCCGCCGTAGGTGGTGTTGAACCCCGGCAAGGTCGCGTAGGTCGTTTGGAAGGTGAAGTTGGACACGTCCATGAGCACGGCGTAGCTGCAGGGGCTGACGTCGTGGATCTCCGTGGTGTTGAAGGTGTAGGGGAAGCTCACCTCGTAGTACTGCAGCCCCCTGGGGATGGCAGTCTGGCAGCACCCTATCCCGGAGCAGGAGCCGTTGCTGAGGGCCGACCTCACATCGCCGTAGCCTCCCCGCTGGCACATGGCCACGCACCCACTCGTGTAATCGCCGGCTTGCTCGCCCATGATGTACGCCAGCGTTTGGCAGCCGATGACCGTGAACTTGTTGGTGTCGGCGAACCTGTAGGGCGTGCCCGTGAGGTTGAGCCCCCACGGGACGGGGTCCATGCCCTGGGTGGCGTTGTTGTAGCAGTAGGTGGAGATGCTCATCTTCATCCGGGCCTGACCCTGTTGCAGCGAGACGTCGACGACCTCCAGGTCATAATAAAATGGCGTGCGGCCACCATTAACCCCGGTCTCGTTGCAGGTCAGGCCGAAGCCAGGCATGGCACAGTTGTCGGGATCGGGCGATTCGGGCCCGGGCCCGACGATGCCGAACGGGTAAGGGATGTCTACGCCGCCGCATTCTCTCTGGCACCTGCTGCTAGGCCTAGGCGGTGCCGGCGGTGCTGCTCCAACTCCAAGCAGTGCTACGTCGAGGCAGAGCCATACTGCCAGTAGAGAAGCAGCTGCTGATCTGTGGGACGGCATGGAGTGGATGGAGGGCTTGCTTGCGTTGCTGCGCGCGTCGCTGGGGACGGCATGCTCTGGGTACGAGTTGTTTAAGTAGTAGTAATATGTAATGACCCAATCCAGCCGAGAGAAATGTCTAACAGCTCCCAAATGCCACTACACCCTCATCAACAGTAAATTCATAAAACATTAAAAAACTATCAAAAAATCTGAAACTTTCAGGGATCAAAGATTATAAAAGGTTTGATGTTCCTGCAAAGTTTCAGCAACAAATAATCTTCGTGGAGCCCTCACAGAAAAAAACAAAATCATTGCTAAAAATGTACATAAACTTTGAACAATGATTTTGTTTTTTTTATTTGAGTGCTCTTCGAATGTTATTTTTAACTAAAACTTTGCAAGATCATCAAAAGTTTCATGATGTTTGATGTCCCAAAGTTTCAGATTTTTTTGATTGTTTTTGAATTTGTTTTGAATTTACTGTACATAGAGGGGGTAGGGCACCCGGATGCTGAAAATCCTGTCTCATCCAGCCGGCGGCCGATGATGACTTGGATGTGAGAAAAGTAAGCCTGTAGAGTATCGTATACTAGTATCATGCATATGATACTAGTGTATGATACTACCTCCCTAATTCACAGTACCATATGTTAGTAGTATCATGTATGTAGTACTTTACTTATTGTCATGCATGACACATAGTAGCATAACATTTAAACAGTATTATGATATGATACCCAATTCTCTCTTTCTTTATTTAATTTTATGACACCTCATCAAAATTGCCTAGTTAGTATGCATGATACTAGATATGACACTACCATTACAACCAGCCTAAGGGGAGAAAGTATGAGGTGATATCGAAGGTTACGTGCTCCCATGCATCACATGATATGAGACGACCTGGGTTGTTGGATATGAAATCCAAGGGTCACAGGACGAGCTCCGAGACTTGCACGTGAACATCAGATTTCTGGAGGTCTTTTCTAAAAAAATTCAGGAGCTTATGGTCTAACTTTTGGATTTCAGATCCAATGGGTCGCGTCATCTCGTATCATGGGAGCACCTAGCCTCCCGTGTCACCGGATACTCTCTCAAAGTAAACGGTGAATGAATGAATGAATGAATGAATGAATATTCCAATTACACTGGAGTAGCCAACAAAAGTTGTTCAAACCAGGCAACATCATGGCCTGAATATTCCAATGATACTGATGCAAGCCACTGGTATACTAGACGGTAGCACATGACTTCACTACTATAAGACAGTGTACTCCGTCAGTCTACTCCAGCTGGCCATGGAAGTACGTACGTGACTGCTTCCAGGTGTGCTGTTAAGTCATGCAAGCTATTGAAAATTTCAATCACAGTACGGTTGGGCCAGGGAAGCATCCATCAACGAAGGTGCATGGGAGAAATGTCACAAATGATCGATATCAACGCGGTTACAGTTACTGTCTGCCAGCTAGCGCAAGTCTCCGGCGGGGACGCGGGCGACGACTCGCAGTCGTCCCTTCCTTGCCTAGTCAAGCTGACTTGTCACGCACGGCCGCACGTCCCTTCCTCCAGTTTCCAGTCTGCTCAAGTGGGAGGAACTAGATAGACAATCAGACATCAATCATCAACTGTAAATCTTCAATAACAGTGATGCTATTTATATGGGGAGCTTGCTATATATAACGACTGTTGTGAGAATAGGGGAAGTGCCGAAGGATTTTGCGCCTATACTCCCAAAAGAAGACAAAGCCGCTGATGTCAGCAAGATTTAATCCTATTTCAAAAATGTAAACTGTTTCCTGATTCTTAATCCATTTTTACCATTAAATACCTCGTGACAAAAGTTAGTATGTACTCCCTCCGTTTCTAAATATTTGCTTTTTAGAGATTTCAACAAGTGACTATATACGAAGCAAAATGAGTGAATCTACACTCTAAAATATGTCTATATACATCCATATGTGGCAGTTCATTTGAAATCTCTAAAAAGACAACTATTTAGGAACGGAGGGAGTACATACGACTTTTCTTGGGGTCAAATGATAACAAGCTATGCAAGTTACCAAGCTCTTCACGCACAAGCTACCGGGCATGAAAAATGATTTTTTTTTGCAACATTTCAATGGTCTTTTCGGTCGAAAGTTATCATGCGGTACTGTTAGAGTTACCAATAATGTCCATATGTGTTACCGACAATCAGTGGTGGAGCTTGAAGCCCATTGTTGCACGGGCATGAAGGGTCAAACATAAGGAAATAGCCTGTTGCTGGTGTTCCAAGGCCTGAGAGTAAATGTATAGTGTACAAATTTTCAAATGCTGGCTGGCTGATACCTTCTAGATGTATCTATATATAGTTTTCTTATCCAATGATATAATTATAATTCAGTGTCACATGAAAATTTTCCTTTCTATTTTTGGACTTTTCAGATAAAACAAATTTCCAAGGACCAGAGAAACAGAGAAAATTATTTGAGGAAGTTTCGGGACAAGATGGAGTCGAAGGCCAAAAATCCTACACTTACGGACTACTCGCTACGGACTCGTCGTACGGACATACGTGTCCTCCCCCAGCTAAACTCTCTCTCCCTGATTTCCAGTGGGGGGCCCAACGTGACCCAATAAGATGAGGCCCGTAACTATAATTCGTAAGTTTCTTAACGTAACTCTAGCCAAAGCATTGGCCGATGGACCCAGGAGCCTCCCACCCCCATTGCCCACACGCCTCTAGGACGCGACCAGGAGGGGGTTGCGTGGTAGTAGTAGTACACACATCGATACATACACTTATATGTACAACTCTGCCACGTCTCACTCACGACATTACTGAAAAACTGGAACATGAGAACTGCAAGAACATCAACCCTAAATGACCATATAGCAAGACGATGGCACCAGTTTCAGGAGGCGGCGAAGCTTCTTTTGTTAGTGACCCTTCGTTATATCACAAACTCTAAAGTAAAGTAAAAAGTAAATTTGGTCATCTGCCATTTATTGCCCAAGACACCCGCTGCAAACATTGGCTGATGACAATGCATTGTCTCCATGCATTCCAAGGGAGACGCCGGATCTCGGCCGTGACAGGGTTGGCAGCGTGACATCCTTGGACTGCAAGACATTCATGAGCTGCATGAGCGATGGCCGCGCACACGGGCAGGGGTGCGTGCACCAGAGCCCCACGACAATCGCGCGGTGAATATGCCACTTATAGTTGCCGTCATCATCGAGCAACTGCTGCCAGTTTACTCCCTTTAGCTTCTCATCCACCGCTTCAACAATGGCTCCCTTCTCGTACAGATCCCAGATCCACCTGAGTAATGGAATGAATTTGTCGCCTGACTGCTCTATTTCCATGTCTGGGTGCTGAACGGACACGACCTCCAACTGGACAATACCAAAGCTGTAGACATCGGCTTCGGTGCTCGGCCGACGGGTGCGGATGAACTCCGGGTCTATGTACCCCGCGGTGCCCAGATGACCTTGGTGGTTCGTGGCCCTGCACCATGCTCCACGAGCCTCGCCAGCCTGAAATCCGCGAGCTTGGTATTGCATAACGAGTCAAGTAGTATGTTGCTGGGTTTGATGTCGCCATGCAGCACACATTGATCCCACTCTGTGTGGAGATAACGTAGTGCAGATCCTAGACCAAGGATGATCTTGTACCTCTCTGACCACGTGAGGACACGACTAGTGCTGTATATGTGTCGCTCGAGGCTGCTTTCAGGAACGAGCTCGTAGATGAGCAGGAGCCCCTTGCGGCTGTCGGACTAGCCTAGCAAGTGCACAAGGTTCCGGTGCCTCAGCCGACTTATGATCTTCACCTCCGACACGAATTCTTTCCTCCCCTGCGAAGATGATTCTGCAGACAACTTCTTGATGGCCACCAGGCGGTCATGGTCACTAAGGTTGTCGCCTCGGTAGACATTACCGAAGCCCCCTCGCCCGAGCTTCCCCTCCTCTGCAAAGTCCTTGGTGGCAGCGGCCAGCTCACGGTAGCGGTACCTTCTAGGGCCTACTCCTCTCTCGAACTCAGCTTGCTCACGTTCTTCATCGTCGGAATCATCTAACCTCTCCCACACGCGTCGCGGATGGATTACAATGGCAACGACGCAGAGCAACACGAGAAATGCTACTACTGTGGAAGGTACTAGCATGGGCACTTGTAGCCATCGTGACATCATCTAGAGTGGAGTTAAACGGCCAAGACAACACTTCATGCAACTCGAAGCACGTGCCAGTTGATGCAGCGGAGCCGACTGAAACTTTCTGGGGCAATTCCATTTTATGTCCACGGACGTGTTTACATTGTAAACCGACTCGTCACTGTCCATCTGGAGTCGAGCGACCAACTTGTCGTTGGGTGTGAAGCTTAAGTTACAGAGACTAAGAGCATCTCCACTAGCCTCCCCAGGACGCCCCTCAGGACACCTTTTTAAGCTCGGTTTTAGGTTTGGACGGCATTTTTCGCCGAAAAACGGCCCAACCACGTCCCCAACGCCCCCCAGGACGTTAAAATAGCGCCGGCAAACCTAGGCGAAACCCGGCGCGCTGGGGTCTCTTGGGGGCGCCGGCACAAGTTTCGGCGAATCGTGTCTCATCACATGTCCTTTTTCTTGGCCCACTTAATTATTCTTCTCACAAACTTTTGCTTAGGGTGAGGTGTGACTGGGAAGATGCCCTTTTTATTTCGCCGGATTTCGCCGGATGACCCCCAAGACACCAACTTTTTTGGTTTGGTGATGTTTTTGGGGGTGCCAACGGCTGGAGATGCTCTAAGCCTCTCGTCTGTCTCATTTTTCAGGCTGAACTGGAATGTGAAGTTGGAGAAGCTAGCCACCTCGCCAGTGGCGTTGTCCCAAAGTGGCACCAATAGCGCGTATGATACGAAGCCCGGCCGACGACGAAGAAGTTGCCTTTGATCTTGTTCTTTGTTAGGTCGATGGCGTGGGAGCCTATGCGCACATCACGCTTGCACATGAGCTCCGTGTCACAGAGGATGCCGGAGGCAGAACTGGGGAAGTTGAAGTTGAAGGAGAGCGCGGTAGCCAGGCCCGGTGGTGCACTGATGACTTGCAACGATAGTGAGTAGAAGAGACAAATGATGTACATGGAGACAGAGAGAATGTGATGAAGAGGACTCGTTATTACAGTAGCCATTGTTGCTATTCGGCTGGGGGGTTGAGAAGGGATGGTGACGGGCCATTGTGGGTGTGTTTGGTTGCGTTCTTATCTCAGCATAGTTGTTCCCTCTTCATGCATGCTCACCTCAACACCCCTCCTCATGCATGCTCTCCTCATGCATGCTCCTAGTGTATTTGTGCTAAACTAGTGTGGACTCATGCACCCTTCATACACTCTACCAAACACCCAAAAGTGGGTCGAGAAGGGAACTTTTGCTCTCATGCACCCTTCATACACCCTACCAAACACACCCTGTTGCTATTCGGCTGGGGGGTTGAGAAGGGATGGTGACGGGCTGAGGACTTGCGAGAGCTAGCTAGCTTCATTTTAATAGCAAGTATAATAAGGTGACATAAGCGGCTGGAAGGATTTAAATATTATATTGTTGCTGACTTGGAAGAGAGAGAAGAGGAGAGAGAAGAGAAGCGGGTTGTAGACTTCCAGCAGGCTATAGCACGAGCTCTAAAAGAGACCTTTTACAGTAGATCAAAGTAATAAGAGCCATCCATTTTATCCATTGAACGGACAAGATTAACCAATACTACTGCTCAAATTGTGGAGTATTTTTGGCTAAAGCAGGGTAGTATTTTCTGTTGAAGGGTAAAATCGGAATATTAACAGCATAAAAACTCTGAAATTCGTAGGGGCAAAAACATATCAGGCCTGATGCATCCTTCGTAATACCTCCATTCTGAAAAATCGTTCGGTCTCTCGCCTTCTCCTTAAACACATCCTCGTCACCATGTGCTCACGAGTTGCATTCGCTCGAGCAATTAGGATTGTACTTCAAATCACCCCCTAATCATGTTGCTCTCCCTTGACCTGAATGATCCCAAGTCTGCACCGGAGTTCTGTGAACTTTACACGCCCGAGTGACTTCGTCAGTATATCAGCCAACTGATCTTCAGTTCGGACATGCTCAACCTCCACTTTTCTTTCTTCAACACACTCTCTGATGTAGTGATACCTCAAATCACTGTGTTTACTCCTCTCATGGTGCACTGGATTTTTGCTTAGTTCGATTGCTGACTTGTTGTCAATCTTGAGCTGCACTTTCTGCTTCTCTGTTCCAAGCATTTCTAAAACTAGTCCTTTGAGCCAAACAGCCTGAGTTGCTGCCGTAGCTGCTGCTATATACTCAGCCTCACAGGAAGACAAAGCAACGATCTTTTGTTTCTGAGAGCACCAAGTGATGACACTAGGCCCCAAGAAGAACACCAGACCTGTTGTGCTCTTTCTGTCTGTTAGATCGCCGGCATGGTCGCTGTCGCTGAACCTTGTCAGAACAGTTCCCTCTCCTGCCTTATAAGTGCACCCGTAGTTCACTGTGCCTCGAACATACCTCAAGATCTGTCTGATGATCGCCCAGTGCTGCTTCCCAGGTTCTTCCATGAACCTGCTGGCCACTCCTACAGCATATGCAATATCCGGACGCGTATTCACCAAATACCTCAGACTCCCAATAATGCTACAATACCTGGTTGCATCGACCGCTTCTCCAGTGTTCTTGACAACCTTCAGGCGATGTTCCATGGGTGTCAAGCTCGGGTTGCAGTCACTCATCCCAGCATCTTCCAAGATGTCGGCTGCGTAGCCGGACTGACAAACAGTGATCATGCCATGCTCTTGCTTCACTTTGATGCCAAGATAGTAACTGAGCAATCCAAGATCTGTCATCTGGAAAAGTTCTTGCATGTGGGTCTTGAAACCCTCAATAGCGTCAGCAGTGGTGCTCGTGATGATCAGATCTTCGACGTACACCCCCACCAGCAGGAAATCTGAGTCGTCCCCGCGCCTGTACAGAGCATGATCCAACTGACACCTCGCGAACCCAAGTGACTGCAGTGTGAGGTCCAACTTGGCGTCCCATGCCCGTGGAGCCTGCCGGAGCCCGTACAACGCTTTCCGTAGCTTGAGTACCTTGTGAGCGTCGTCGTCGTCGTCGATGAACCCTGCTGGCTGGTACACATACACTTCCTCCTCCAGCTCACCGTTGTGGAAGGCCGAGCGCACATCCATGTGGTGCACGCTCCAGCTCCGGTGCGCAGCCACGGCAAGCAGGACGCGCACTGTCTCCAGCCGAGCAACAGGTGCGAAGACCTCATCGAAGTCAACCCCTTGCTTCTGTGCATATCCCTTCGCCACCAGCCGCGCTTTGTGCTTGATGATGTTGCCAGTCGGGTCTCGCTTCACTTTGTACTCGCCAAACAGGCCTGGAGGCTCATCGACAATCCAGATAGCTTATGTGCGCGTCTGTTGAAAGCTAAATACTACCCCTCTGGTCAGTTTCTCGATATAGTCTTCCCGAACTCCAGTTCGGAGGTATGGAAAGAAGTTATGCATGGCCTTGAGCTTATCAAGAAGGGGGTCATATGGCGTGTTGGTAATGGTACAATGATCTGGACATTGCGAGATCCGTGGATTCCGCGCCCTCACTCATTCCGACCAATCACTCCTAAACGGAATTGTCGTTTCAACTGGGTTTCTGATTTCCTTGATGACAATGGTGCATGGAGGTATGATCGGCTGAGGGAGTTTTTTTGGGACATGGATATTGAGCACATTCTAAAGATCAGACCCTCGCCGCGCCAACGTGATGATTTTCTGTCTTGGCACCCGGAAAGGAGTGGCAAATTCACTATAAGAAGTGCTTACAAGCTGGCCACTTACGAACACAACGATACCTTTGCAAATGGTGCATCTAGTACCAACCCAGAGGGGAACCGATTGAGATGGAACTATATATGGAACTCCAAGGTCCCCCAGAAGATGAAGATTACGGCTTGGAGGTGTGCGACAGGTACACTAGCTACACAGCTGTGTAAATCCTATAGACACCTGTCTACGACGTCCACCTGTCCGGTGTTGAGGTGGAGGACTCCTTCCATGCATTAGTAACCTGCACCCATGCAAGAATTTTCTGGATAAATATGAGACGAAGATGGCCACTGCCTGGGGACGAGTTTATCATCTCTGATGGAAAAGAATGGCTGGTTTCCTTGCTGGCCAGGTGCTCTGAAGATGTCCGTGATTTGCTCATCCTGCTTGTTTGGAGGATTTGGCAGTTGCAGAATGATATGACCCATGGGAAGGCAGCCCCCCCGGTGCCGTCTACCGTCGAGTACCTGGATAGCTACTACAAATCGATCAAGTTAGCTGGCCGATATTCTAATGAAGATATCCTAAAGGGGAAGATGGCCACTGTGGATATGGATAGGCCGAGGCACACGATGGAGCGTCCTGCAACTCCATGGCCAGTCCCGGCGCAGGGCATCGTGGCGCTCTCGGTTGATGGTTCGTTTCTCCAAGAGGATGGCTCTGCCGCAGCAGGGATGGTGCTTAGGAACGAAAAAGGGGAGATTTTGATGGCCGCGTATCAATATATCTTTCATTGCAACGATCCACTCGAAGCTGAGCTACATGCGATCATGCAGGGTATGGCCTTGGCCATGCAACATTCCGATCTTCCAGTGGTCGTGCAAACGGACTCCTCGGAAGCCCTGTCTAACTTGACTAATGGTGCGTTGGTTCACTCGCGATGCGGTCATATCGTTCTGGAAATCAAAGATCTGCTTGGTAGTAGGGAGTTTTTTTCACAAAAGATTAGTAGACTTCAAAATAGAGTTGCCGATCGTCTGGCGAAATATAGCCGGTCCGAACGAGCTACGGCTGTGCGGCTTGGTTCGGCTCCACTATGTATCGAGGACATTTGGCCCCTCGACTGTAACTCTATTCATATGTAATGAAACTCCCTTTACCCCCGCAAAAAAAAATGACTTGCCTTGTACTCTAATCTCCTTTCCACATTGTATATATTTACGAGGATCAAATCAATATAACAACAACATAAATAAATAAATAAATATTTATCGATGCCATAATTTCCATTGATGGAATTCAATACGCTAGCATAGAAATTCTAAATCCAAAGCTAGGAGACATACCACATTGATCCTCCGCCTGGTGGCTCAAGCTGGCCATACAGAGCTTCCACTAAAAAAACAAAAGCTGGCAAATCGATCCCTCTATATATAGTAGGTACCAAATCCATCTCTGTAGATATCGAGTGCACTCGCGCCCCTTGCCATACGTCTCCCCACTCGCCAAGCAGCAACAATGGCTGCTGCAATCATGAGCCCTCACCATCTTCTCTCTGTTGGAAATTCACTCACAGGATCAATCACATCAAACTAGATGAACACGCACACAGGAATATTGATAGCCAAGGGGCCTTGTTGTGTCCTTATTTTCTCTTTATTTCTTTTCTGTTTTCTTTTCTCTTCACGTTTTTTTCTTACAATAGCTAGCCCTGCCTAGGTATATATAGACGTAGAGTCAGAAACGATGGCTTACAAAGCCGACTCCAACTAGTACTCGTACATAGACACATAGCCGGACTATTAAATGGAACTGGCACGGACTCAACCTTCCTAACCTGACTAGCACAAGCCAACGTAGGCAAGCTTGATCACCTTTTGCTAACCCTAGCATGACTCTACGTACTAGTACTTACAAAACTATAACACATATGCTTGGATTACTCTAACACTCTCTGTCTCCGTGTACATCATCACTTGCCTCTGCTACTTGGTGGCTCTAGCCATTGCGGTCTCCTTCAGCTTCAACTTCTCCAGCCCTGGCTCCGGCGACCTCTGCGACACGGAGCTCAGCTGCGAACGTGACGCATGCATGGGCTATGGCGCCATCCAGCTGACAAGGAATGACATGGCAGCCAATGTCTTTAGCGTTGGCCGGGCATCGTACACTCACCCGGTGCCGCTCTGGGACGAGGCCACTGGCGAGGTGGCCAGCTTCTCCTCCAACTTCACGTTCCAGATCAAGCCCCAAAACAACTAGGATGACAATTTTGGCCTTTGTAACTCGAGCCTCAACCCCACTAGCGACGCTAGTGCTGACGGTATATCTTTCTTCCTGGCGCACTACCCGTCGAGGCTCCTTCCCAATAGCGAGGGCGAAAACCTCGCTCTTTTCAATATCAGCAATATGTTCAACGCCACCGGTGATGTACAGTTAGTCGCGGTAGAGTTCGACACCTACCAAAATCCCTGGGACCCCAGCGACAACCACATGGGCATAGACGTCAACTCCCTCAACTCCAGGGCCTACACCAACGTGACCAAGCGCCTGGTCTCGTATGACGCCATCATGACCGCCCAAATCAGCTATGACAAAAGCACTGGCGTTATGGTCGCCCTTCTCCAGATCGACGGTGATGGACCATGGTACAGCGTAAGCACGTCGGTGGACATGAAGACGGAGCTACCCCAGCAAGTCTCGGTCGGCTTCGCGGCATCAACTGGTCTCTGCGCTGCGCTGCACCAGGTGACATCTTGGTCATTTAGCTCCACTCTAGATGATGCCACGATGCCTACCAATACCATTCTGCGGCGCCGTCGACTAGTGGTTGTGCTGCTGCCTTCAGTGGCAGTTGCTTTTCTAGTGTTGGTTTGCGTTGTCACCGCCGCCGTAGTCCTCCAGCGACGGAAATGGAAGAGGCTAGCTGATTCTGACGAGGAAGAACACAAGCAAGCTGAGTTCGAGAGAGGGGTAGGGCCTAGACGGTACCGCTACCGTGAGCTCGCAGCAGCCACAAATGACTTCGCAGAGCAGGGGAAGCTTGGGCAAGGGGGCTTCGGCAGCGTTTACCAGGGTGGCGGCCTTAGCGACCATGACAGCCCGATGGCCATCAAGATGCTCTCCATGGAATCATCTGCGCAGGGGAGGCAAGAGTTCGAGGCGGAGGTGAAGATTATAAGCCGGCTGAGGCACCGGAACCTTGTGCACTTGCTAGGCTGGTCCGACAGCGGTAAGGGAAGCCTGCTTGTCTATGAGCTCGTGCCGAATGGCAGCCTCGACCGACACATTTACTGCGAGAACCGTCTGCTCACTTGGCCAGAAAGGTACGTGACTACGCCTATAAATTAATTGAGAATTTAAGTTTGTTCAAAATCGAACTTCTTAGAATCTGATCAAAGTCTATAGAAAAATATTCCAACATCTACAACATCATATTGTTTTTATTAGATTCTTTATATTGCATTTCTATACTATATATTTGTTGTTTTAGACCAACATCTACAACATCATACTGATAGTGGGACTGATGGTGGTGACGGAAGGCAGGATGATCTTATGGACCATGACCAGCCTGCAAACAATTCTGATACTCCCGAGGTGCAGGGTAAGGAGTCCGAGGCCCCGGTGGGCAAGGCCTCCGGTTCGGCGCCCATAGCAGGTCTTCGCTGTGAGGTGCTGGAGGCGATAGTGCCACCATCTCGGATTCCTACGGCTGCGAGATGTACCACCCCCATATCTCAGTCCAAGTCAGGACTTCGTTTTGGGTCTTTTGGAGCTGTTTCGGCACCCGGGCGCCTGTGGGGATATCGGATGGAGCGATATGACCCCGTTGAACATGTTTTACCTCCGTTATCTCCTGTCCGGTTTTCGTTCGACGGTGGTGATGCTATGGCAGAACCGATGTCATCTAAGGGAAGCGACTCGAGGCAGGCGGCCCCAGTTCTTCCTTCTTCGGCGGACGTCACACCTCGGCGTGCTACTCCTTCACCTAAATGACCGCACGAGGCGGATGTGGTCGTGGAGGGGTATGGGCTTCCTTCTGCTCTAACTCCGAAGGAGGATGCGGCTTCTACACAAGTGTCGCAGGAGGCGACAACGGTGGAGATGCCGGCTTTGGGTACGGGTTCGGAACCGGTACCGATGGTGGGCTGTCCGGTGCTACCTTCAGCACCTCTCACCGGACGGGGGACAGACTCTTCCATCCCAGAGGTGGTGGCCTTTGGGGGTATTCCAGATCCGGCGTCAGGGTGGAGGCGTTCCAGCCGGCGTATCCAGGAGCAGCCGAATGCAGATGAGTTTCAGCTTGGCCGCGCCATGCAGATGGCCAAAATCCGCGACACGGAGGCTTCTACAGGTTTGTCTTTAAATACCGATATTTCAGTTTTACATTTTTCTGAAGATGATATCTTGCATAGAGCGGATAAATTGGGAATTTGTTTAGGTGCCAACAACCGCGAAGTAGTCACGTCTATCAATGAGCTTCTAGATTTAGAAACTGATAGAGCAATGGCGATGCTTACAAATTTAGCGGCAGTCCAACCAATGCAAGAAAGTGAGATAAATGAGTTGGGTATGTGTGAGTTGGAGGGTTTATGCGAGGATCTAGTTCCTGCAAACCTTCTACATGAGGAGACTTTGGAAGAGGAGGGGCATGCGGCTTCTCTGTCTTCACCTGTAGGTCCTGCCGAGGACATTAGTCATGCGGACTCTTTGATTCTCCCTCAGGCTCCAACGCGTAAACGGCAAAAAAAGGTGTATGGCCTTTCTGCGGCGCGTCGAAGTGCTAGGATTAAGTTTAAGAAGAAATTTCACGATGATTCATGAAAGGCATATTTTGGAATAGCAGAGGTCTAAGGGACTTGGCTAAGCGTAGGTTTTTGGCGGATGCATCCCGGGATTACAAACTTGATTTTATTGCGTTGCTAGAGACTGGTGAATTTTACTTCGCAGTTTCTTGGAACGATCTCTGGAGGTCTTGATTTTGATTGGCACTGTTTGCCACCTCGGGGAAGATCTGGCGGGATCCTCCTAGGTGTCAATTGCGAGTCTCTGGAGGTGCTTGATGTTTTCTGGGGAGAATTTGCAGTTAAGTTCCATGTGCGGTTGAAAACTGACGGGTTCAGTTGGGCTTTAGTGGCTGTGTATGGGCCGGCACAGCCTGAGCTAAAATCAGACTTCCTCACAGATTTAGTTAGGATTTGTGGGGATGATACCTTACCTATTCTCGTTGGTGGTGACTTTAACATTATTAGAAGACGAGAAGAGAAAAATAATGACAATTTTGATGGCAGATGGTCATTCATGTTTAATGCGATTATTGAAAGCCTGGATTTGCGAGAGATTGATCTCACAGGCAGGCAATTTACTTGGGAAAATAATCTCCCAAATCCGACGTATGAAAAACTTGATAGAGTTCTCACAAGTATAGAATGGGAACAAAAATTCCCTCTTGTGACGGTGCAAGCGTTACAAAGGGGAATATCTGATCATACACCCCTTCTTGTAGACTCTGGTGAGGCGGCTCACCAAGGCAATAAGAATGTCTTCTCTTTCGAAACTGCGTGGTTCAAGAGAGAAGATCTCCTTGCGTTGATAGCAAGGGAATGGGCGGCGGAACAAAGGGGAAAGTCAAATATTGATCGATGGCAGAATAAGATTCGACATCTTAGACAGTTCTTGAGAGGATGGGCTAAGAATAATAGCGGGGTCTATAGAAAGGAGAAAGAAAGATTGTTAAAGATCATCAATGACCTGGACATAAAAGCTGAAAGTACTGCGCTGGAAATGGATGAGCGAGTGTCTAAAAGAGAAGCCGAGGTTTTGCTAGCTAAGCTTCTTAGAGAGGAGGAGTTGAAATGGGCACGTAGAGCGAAAGTGCGCTAGGTGGTTCAAGGAGATAATAACACTCGATTTTTCCATATGATTGCCAATGGGAAACATAGGAAGAAGAGAATCATTCAACTTGAACAAGATGAGGGTACGATTGTTGGTCATGAAAATCTTAAAATGTATATTACCAACTACTATAAAAAACTGTTTGGGGCCCCAGCTGAGAATTATGTCGCCCTCAATGAGAGCATGGTGGACGACATTCCTCAACTGAAAGATGAAGAGAACGAAGTAATAACTGCACCTTTCTCTGAGAAGGAGGTGTTTGACGCAATATCCCAAATGGAAAATAACAAGGCACCTGGTCCGGATGGATTCCCAGTTGAGTTTTACAAGAATGTTGGGGTATTATTAAAGGCGATTTGATGCCCATGTTCAATGATCTGTTTAATGGCCACCTTCAACTTTTTAAGCTTAACTTTGGGACTATCACGTTGTTACCAAAGAAGGCGGAAGTGATTCGCATTGAGCAATTCAGGCCGATATGTTTGCTCAATGTAAGCTTCAAGATTTTCACAAAAGTTGGTACAAACCGTCTGACTCAGATTGCTCATTCGGTGGTACAGCCAACACAGACTGCCTTCATGCTTGATCGACACATCCTCGAGGGAGTGGTCGTTCTTCATGAGACATTACACGAAATTCACTCGAAGAAGCTCGATGGAGTGGTCTTCAAAGTGGATTTTGAAAAGGCATACGATAAAGTGAAGTGGTCATTCTTACAGCAGGCCTTACGTATGAAAGGATTTGATGAGGCTTGGAGGAAGCAGGTTGAATCATTTGTACAAGGGGGTAGTGTCGGCATCAAAGTAAATGACGATATTGGCCAGTACTTCCAGACGTTAAAAGGATTGAGACAGGGAGACCCGATGTCGCCGATTCTCTTTAATGTCGTGGTTGACATGTTGGCCGTTCTTGTTAATAGAGCAAAACAGGACAGTCAAGTAGGGGGGCTCATCCCCCATCTGGTTGAGGGTGGGGTGTCCATTCTTCAATATGCCGACGATACCATCATTTTCATGGAACATGACCTTGTTAAGACCAGAAACATGAAGTTATTGCTTTGCCTGTTCGAACAACTATCAGGGTTAAAAATTAATTTTAATAAAAGTGAGCTGTTTTGCTTTGGACGTGCCAGAGAAGAACAAGAAACCTACAAGCAGCTATTTGGCTGTGAAATAGGCACACTACTCTTCACGTACCTAGGGGTTCCGATTCATCACCGTAAGCTCACAAATAAAGAATGGAAATGTATCGAGGATCGGTTTGAAAAGAGGCTAAGTTGCTGGAAGAGAAAACTTTTGTCTTATGGAGGAAGATTGGTGCTTATTAATTCTGTACTCACAAGTATGCCCATGTTCCTCCTCTCTTTCTTTGAAGTCCCGGTTGGGGTGCGGAAAAGATTGGACTTTTATCGATCTAGATTCTTCTGGCAAATTGGTGAGAACAAAATTAAGTATCGTTTGGCAAAGTGGGATGTAATTTGTAGACCAAAGGACTAGGGAGGATTGTGAATTGAAAACTTAGAGGTGAAAAATAGGTGCTTACTAAGCAAATGGCTGTACCGATTATGCACAGAAAGTGACGGAGTTTGGGCTCAGTTATTGCGTAACAAATATCTCTATGCCAAAACACTAGCCCAGGTTACGGCAAAAGCGACTGACTCACCATTCTGGAAAGGGATTATGAGGACGAAAGTGGCGTTCTTTAACAGGATTAAATTTATCATCGGGAATGGACGGGATACTCGATTTTGGGAGGATACTTGGTTAGGAGATTCGTCGCTGGCCTTACAGTATCCTTCCCTTTACAACATTGCGCAACGGAAAGAGGTTTCCGTTGCTACAGTGCTGGGTACTATCCCGCTTAACATACAGTTTAGACGGTCTGTTATTGGCGACCGTTGGACTAGGTGGATACATCTTGTGCGTAGGTTAATGGAGGTTAACCTTTCGGATGTACCAGACACTTTGCAATGGAAGCTTTCCAGCTCAGGGGTCTTCTCGGTTAAATCCATGTACATGGATTTGATTAATACCGGGACCATCCCGAGGACGGTTCATATTTGGAAAATTAAGGTGCCCTTGAAGATAAAAGTTTTTATGTGGTTTGTGCATAAGGGTGTCATTCTTACTAAAGATAACTTAGTTAAGCATAAGTGGGAAGGAAGTAAAAGATGCTGCTTTTGTGATCAGGATGAAACAATAGAACATCTATTTATCAAATGTCCACTTGCTAAACTGCTTTGGAGAACTATCCATGTTACATTCAACATCACTCCACCTCTCACGATATCACATTTGTTTGATAACTGGTTGACTGGAGTGGAGCCAAAGTCCGCGGCACATATCTGAGTAGGAGCATGTGCATTACTTTGGTCTCTATGGAATTCTCGCAATGACGTTACATTTAACAGACAAACCATTACCAACTTTTTGCAGGTCATCTTCAGAGCGTCTACTTGGATCCGTACGTGGTCATTACTCAGTCGTGCGGACCACAGGGAGCATATGGATATTGGATGCAGCCGATGGGAGATGGTTGCACGGGATACTTACAACCGGTTTGGATGGCGGTCCAATAATAGGATAGACGTTTAGTCTCCTAGTCTTTCTGGCGCCAGTTGTGATTTTCATTTTTGGCCGCTTGTGGCTTTTATTGGCTTAGTACGACCTTTGTTTATTTTTGAGACCTCCGTTTGGAACCTTTGAGATACTTTTTAATAAATGGCTGTGTGCATCAAGAGATGCAGAGGCCGGGGGTATACCTCCTTTTCAAAAAAGAGACCTCATCACATTTTTCTATGCACTTGGTTCGACTTAGAAAAAAAATCTGGAACTTCAGTTAACTTGGAATCACCAAATGATTTTTTTGCAGGGGTCACCAAATGGTTATTACCTCATTTTCCATCATTTCCACTATTATAAATTAATTTAAGCACTATTAGATTGACCAAATCAATCCGTAAATATGCATTGTAGTAATTTATTAACACGGACATGTTGAACGAACATACATACAGATACAATATCATCCTTGGCCTGGGATCTGCATTACGCTATCTTCACACAGAGTGTGATCAATGTGTGTTGCATGGTGACATAAAACCTGAAAATATACTCCTCGACTCATCATGGAGCATGAAGCTAGCAGATTTTGGGCTGGCGAGGCTCGTGGATCATGGAGCCGGGCCACAGACGACGAAGAACATCAAGGGCACCCTATGGTACATGGACCTGGAGTTTATTCTCTCACACCATCCCATCCCTGAAGCGGACATCTACAGCTTCGGTGTCGTTCTGTTGGAGGTCGTGTCCGGCCAGCACCCAGGAATGGGGATGAAACTCCGGATCAACGAGGACATCCCGCTGCTCATGTGGATCTGGAACCTGTACAAAAAGGGCACCATCCTTGAAGCGGTGGATAAAAGGCTACATGGGGACAACCAGCAGCTCGACCACAACTGCAAGTGGCAGATGCATCATGCGCTGGTCGTCGGGCTTTGGTGCACGCACCCACGCCTAGAGGCGCGACCGTCCATTGTGCAGCTCATGAACGTCTTGCAGTCAGAGGACGTCACGCTGCCGGCCCTGTCATGGCCAGCCTGGCCAGCCCTGTATAACACCGCATCAAGCTCATGGGCCAATGCTTGAAGAGACGTGTCTTGGGCTAGCAGTGGCAGGTCACCAAATCTACTTTGCCGGAGACTAGTTGTTACTACTTAATTGCACAAACGTACGTCTGAATAGTGTCTTAATATTGTCGTGTGATTCGCTAGTAACCGTGCACGTGCAATGCACGTTACTAGAATTTAGTATTTGCATTGTGGTTTATTATGCATTTGTAGATATTTTGCATGGTATGCACCTAAGTACTCACTCCGTTTCAAAATAGATGACTTAACTTTGTACTAATTTTGTATAGAATTAAGTCATCTATTTCAGAACGGAGAGAGTAATAATCATAGAATCATAACTTGATCAATCATTATGAATGAAAACATTATGTTTTGATATACTTGGATGGGACAAAAATTAATCATTTGTTTGCTAGTGGTACTAACACAAGATAAAATAATGACCTAATAAATTTGAACATAATAGATCACAAAACACGGCTCATTTTTTATACAATCAATCATGTCCATCCATAATACCAGATTGAGTGGCTAAGAGTGACACAAAAGAATCATTGTTAACAGCAAGCTCCCCATCATATTGTCTCGGGCTCAAGAAAAATGTACTTGTAAGGTCCTGTGAAGCCTTAAGCTTTTTGTATAGAAAGAAAAGGTTTATTATCTAACAATCGCATTAAGGCCTTTCAAGAAAAATGGACACGACATGAGTAGTAGTACACACTGATTACACACTTACGTATGTACTACGCTCTGTCGCATCTGACTGACGTACGGTCGTACACCTGACGCGTCGTCAACCTTTGCCGTCGCGCGCGTATGTACACGCGCACCAAAATCGAGCAGAAAAAACGGCGACTTGATTTGATTAGTCAATAATGCTAAACATATAAGAGTTACACTCAATTATACGCTGATTAAGATTTTTTTTCATCTACTGATTAATCATAAACTTGCCCCCTGAGCCCTTCCTGATTTTTATGGGATGGACCGCCTCGCCACCTATTGACCAATTAAATTAACTTTTCTTTTTTTAATAGTAACCCTCTTTGTAAAAGTTTGTAACTCGTTTGTACGTGTAGCATTACTCTTTGATTAGTTGACGCGCGCGAGCATCAATCCAGTGGTGATCGAGACGTTGATTAATTCTTGGCTTGGACGTCAGGGTCGGCTTTCTTGATGGACGCCGCCGGCGGGGGCGGCAGCTGGTTGCCGTCGGAGTCGAAGGCGATGTGCCCGGAGAATTGGAGCGGGCGGCACTTGTCCCCCATGATGATGGCCTTCCTCCACACGGCCTCGTCGTCCTCCGGCCCCAGAGCGGCCACCGCCTCCTCGTCGTCGTCGCTGCTGCCGGACGGAGACCGCCTGTTCCACGACACCATCCTGGCCGCCTTGCCGCCGATCCCGCTGAGCGTGGCCGACAGCAGGTGCTTCCGGTTGCTGGCGCCGACGCTGCTGTCCGCCTTGGCCAGCGGCGCGGACGAGGACCCGCGCTGCTGCCCCCACAGCTTCTCGTGCGTGCTGCTGGTGCAGAGCGACACCACGACCGCCGCGACCACGAGCACCACAACGACGACAAGGACGAGACTCGTCGCCCCCGGCGCTCCGGCGGTGTGGTCAGCGGCGAAGAGGAGGAGCCTCGCCATGTCGCCCGCCGGCTGGGAGCTCTCTGATTTATGAACACGGCTCCTCCGCCTCAGTCTGGCCACCGCAATCAGTACTACCTTACGTATGCACCGCTACTGGCTTAGCTTGCAAGCCGGGGAGCAGAGAGATCACTGAGAGCACGGACGCATCGGAAGAAGAGTAGCCGCGGCTTATATGCACGCACCCACGATCAGGCACCGGAGACTGGAGTGGAGAGAATCGTGGCTGGACATGGCGCTCAAATTCCTTGGCCGTGCAGGACCGGTTAGATTGACCCGGCCAGCGGCGACGGCGATTGACGGTACAGGTCGTCGCCCGCCCGCCGGAGACTGGCGCTAGCAGACAGCAGATGCCGCCTGCCGGTCAAGTCCATCGGTATCGCGTGGGCCAGCTAATCGCCTTTGGGGCAGCGACGGTTTGACCAAATGAGCACGATGCTTGCCCTGTTCCTCCTTCGGAAATGATATCTAACAAACGTCGGCCAGGGAGCCCATCCCAGCGAACGACTTAACGCAGTTGCACGGATCTTGGCGCAAGGCCGACGCCATGTATAGATCAGCTGAAGTCGTTCGTTGTCGCACGTTTCCTAGCGAACGTTCCTTATGTTTTTCTCTCCAAAAAATCCACAACCAAGGTGCGCGAGGAGGAGTTCAAACTCACGTCCTCCTGCGCATGGGGCAGGGCCACTTACCAGTTACCACTCGATTGAAGTAGGGTTTTGTGAACATTTGGGACCAAACTGCTGTATGTATTTTAAAGTTAAATTTATTTCAAATTTGGATTTTCTTCTGAAAATTTTCTATAAATCCCGAATATTTTTGATTTTTTATAGAACAAAAATCACTATTTTTAGAGGGGGTTTTGTGAAACTTTCCACATGCATTTTTAATTATAGGTGGAATAGCAATTTCTTTGTATTTTAATCCATAACATTTTTTGCATTCCAAATCTTTTTGCAATGCCCCATGGCAAACTTCCGTAATTTTTCACTTATTCATGGCAATTTTGGAAATATTTTTAATTTCTCACATGGCAGTTTTGTTATACAGAACATTGAATTTCAATAATAAATAAATTGTATTTTCATTAATGAGAGGATGGTAGTTTTACTATCAAGAGCATGAGATATTTATTTATTGATAATATGAAAAAAGTAGGTGGATGTCGGTTTTATTGCTAAGACCATGGTTTTTTAATTATTAATAGGATGGCGGTTTTATTATTGAGAGGATAGAATTTTTATTATTGTTTGCATGACAATTTCATTTTTGATCGTCATTATTATTATTTTCATTGCTGCTGCAATTTTTATGAACTATCGCACAAGGTGCCAAATAAATCAAAAAATTACACATGAGCATTTTTTGTTTCTGTACATGGAAAAAATAAAGAAAACAATGTTCCCCAAAAACATGGCATTTTTGCACACTGAAACATCTCCTCGGCCAATTTCATAAATTTATTTTTTTGCAGATCACACGATATTTTTATTCATACCATTGTAAATTTATAAATTAGAAAAATGATGATTTTAAAAAGTAACATGGCATTTATCATATTTTTAGAATCATGGTATTTTTATAATTATATATTTAGAATCATGGCCTAGCGAACGAAATCGTTCATTGGAAGCTACTCCCTGGACCCAAATATTAAGGTCTTTTTATAGGGGACCCTAGGAATTATTTTAAAAATAGTCACCTGCATTCTGACCCATTGTGACCCATTTGTTTAAAAAAATGTAATTTCGAAACTATACAAAAAAATCCGGCCCAAAAGCAAGAAAAGTGACCCATTTGAAAAAATACATATTTGTCTTTCCTTTGTACACCACGTGTGGAAGCACAATATTGTGAAATTTTGCACATACGTAGTATATATGTGTATATGTGTTTACACATAATTTCAAAGAAAAAAGTTGCTCGTAGAAAATGATTTTTTTGGAAACGGGCTCCAAGGTGCCCGTGCACCATTTGCAGTTTTTTCCTCCTCCCACTTCTCTTCCTTTCTTTTTTTCGGAGAACTTTTCTTTCTCTCGGTCAGCATGGCTGCTGGATGTGGCTTCTTGGGCTGACAGGCTGCCACATGGACAACAGTTTTTACCTATCTAGCTCCAGCCCAACAACTATCTTTCTACATGAACATGGTTGTTTCTAGCTTTACAAAACCGAGATATGTGATGTCCATGATTGAGGATATTGTGCATTTTTTGGTCACATTATACTAGAGGGTCAACATTGTATTGCATGATTTATTTTTTATTAAGTCATATAGGGTAGAGGATCTCCACCTGTATATATTACTCAATGGTACGTGCACCATAGGTTCAAGTTACAAGATTTACAAGGTAGCGCCGGTATGTGAGGAGAGGTAGAGACGTCAAGACATAGTGTTTGCCTTTTGACTAGGTTCTTTAAGCCTATGAGTCTAGAGTGTGAAATCATCAATAATGCTCCTGAAAGAAAGGTGAAGGTGAGTGTCATTGCGGAAGACTTTGGCGTTTCTTGAGTTCCAAATTTTCCACAAGATGGTGAGGAGGACCTGCCACACGCCGGAGGAAGCGGCGGACACCGCGGCCATGACCGCCGCCTCCTTGCCGATGCATGACCTCTCCTCGCTCTTGCCCCAGAGGACAAGGTACAGGCTGGTGATGATGAGCGCGGCGCCAATGACCCCGCCGAGGTAGAACTTCTCGCCGAGGGTGAGGGAAGCCATGATGGCGACGTCGAGCGTTTGCACGGACTGGTACACCGCCATGAACACCCGGCCCCCCGTGGTCGATGCACCAGATCTGCACTGCGAACGCCACGCCGGACACAATGAAACCCTGCATATATTACCGCTTTAATTTGCCATGTCAGCTGCTAGCTTAGTCGTGAGATATGCATACGTCTGCATATAATCATTTCCATATCTATTGAGAGTCAAAAGCAAGCAGCTTAAGATCTGAGACATGGATTATATTATATACACTGAATAAAACTGGACTGCGGGTTAATTAATAGAAACATCAAGGGGTTTTCTGCAATACTAAAAATCTGATTTAAAACTAGACCACAAGTTGATTCTCAGAAAAGGCAGGGGGTTTCTGCAAAATGCATGATCGACGGGTAAAAGCAGTCATCTCTTTATTAGTATGTAATACAGACAGTACTTCATACCCCGTCAAAAAAAAACTTCGTACGTGTTGAAATCGTTTTGGTCTAGGACGTGGCTGCAGCTCATGAGACGAGCCCAACTATGTCGACCTAAGGAATCGACTGACCGTAAAGAAAAAAAATTGGGTGTTTGGTATATAGCCAAACCGGTAAATATTACTCAAGGGTGAACCACGGGTTCATGTTAGAAGGGTTACAAGGTAGGCCCAAGGAGAGGTAGTGACGTCAAAACAAAGCATTTGCCTTTTGACTAAGTTCTTTAAACCTATGACCATGAGTCTGGAGTGTGGAATCATCAATAATGTTCCACAAAGTAAGGTGAGGGTGGTGAGTCTCGTTGCATAAGACTTTAGCGTTCTTGAGTTCCAAATTTTCCACAAAATGGTGAGGAGGACCTGCCACATGTCTTTGTCCGTGTGAAGCTCGGCAGGTACTCCCTCCGTAAAGAAATATAAGAGCATTTAGATCATTAAAGTAGTGATCTAAACCTCTTATATTTCTCTAAAGAGAAAGTGCTTAATTACTGATTGCAAAATTAGTGTAAACATGAAGGTGCCTTCATAGTGAACAAACCCTGTTGTGATAATAATAATTAGGTAAGGTACCAATACATCAAGCGCAAGTTTTCTGATCTACAGTACTAATTAACAAGCCTTAATGCACACACCATAATCAAGCACGACCCAAACAATCCTAGCTAGTTTTAACAATCAAATCCGTCTGCATACTCGCTCACCACACCATAGCTAGGCGTGCATGCATGCCCGCCTAAAATTTAAACAAGAAAGTTCCTCTCAGTCGGTCGTTGAGAAGGACAGTAGGGTACAGTAGCAATTAAGTTTCAGACATTGTCGGAGGTGGTGGAGGAAGGCGGGAGGAGAGGCTGGGTGATGGAGGAGGCCAGCTTGGCGCTCCGGACCTCGCGCTCGCCACTGCCGGAGGAAGCTGCGGCCATGACCGCCGCCTCCTTGCTGATGCGCGACCTCTCCTCGCTCTTGCCCCAGAGCACGAGGTAGAGGCCGGTGATGATGAGCGCGGCGCCGATGATCCCGCCGAGGTAGAACTTCTCGCCGAGGGTGAGGGAGGCCATGATGGCGACGACCAGCGTCTGCACGGGCTGGTACACCGCCACAAACACCGGGCCCCCGCGGTCGATGCACCAGATCTGCACTGCGAACGCCACGCCGGACGCGATGAAGCCCTGCATGTATATATTACCGTTTTCATTTGCCATGTCAGCTGCCACCTTCCGTTTGCATAATCATTTCCATATCTCTTGAGAGTCAAAAGCAAGCAGCTTAAGATCTGAGACATGGATCATCATGCCTTCCACTCACTGACTTGATATATATTTACACTGAATAAAATAATACTATAATTTGCTAAAGGAGTACTGCTACAAATCGTTGATCCTGACAGAGAGGTGTACAGGTTGTTGCATTGCACCACTTTTAAATCAATTTGTTTACCTCTACTCCTTTAGCAAATTATCGTATCATTTGCACCACAGATAGAGAGTAGTAATTAGTACGTGATTGAGATTCCAGGTCTAATATATAAACGTTCTTATGTTATGTTATGAGACGGAGGGAGTAGTTAATTCTTAACTGCGAAATTATATAAGATACTAATGAATATGCTTACGGCGTAGAGGATGGTGAAGACTTCGGAGCCGGAGTGGAAGACCCAGGCGCCGGCATCCCTCTCGAAGAAGGCGGCGATGATGAGGAACTGGATGACGCCGAAGAAGCAGGTGTAGGAGGTGACGGACAGCCTCGCGGGGTACTTCTTGAGCACGGGCGCCTGCAGCACCAGCCAGCCGGACCACGAGAGGCAGTGGCCGATGAGGTACACGCACCCCAGCGTCCAGTTCTTGCCCTCCCCAGCCACGGCCGCCAGAAACGGCACCTCCTGCTGCAACGACGGCTTGTCGTCGGCAGGGGCGAAGATGGTTGGGCCCTGGTAGAGCGTGATGACGGACGCGCCGGCGACGCACGCGAGCGTGCCCAGCACCTTGGCGACGCCGTCGCGGCGGTCGAGCCGCACCTTCTCGATGCGGAGCGCGGCGGCCATGCCGAAGGTGATGGCCGGCACGGAGTTCTGGATGGCGGAGGCGAAGGTGGGGGAGGTGTTGTCGAGGCCGAGCAGGTAGAAGCCCTGGTTGGCGGTGATGCCGCAGAGGGCGAGGAAGAAGAACTGGACGGCGAAGCTGAGGGTGAGCCTCGGCCGGTCCTTCTTCTCGAGGAAGTAGGCGAAGGGGACGAGGAGGAAGAGCGCGATGATGTTGCGGTAGACGGGGAAGACGAGCTTGCTGATGCCCATGTTGAGCGCGAGGCGCGACACGACGTGGAAGCCGGCGTAGCCGAACTGCAGCGCCAGCATCGCCACGTGGAGCTGCGCCTTCTCCGGCATCCCGCAGACCCGACGGGCATCCACCGCGTCCGCCATTGCTGCTGCCCTTTCCTCGCTTGAGATCGAGCTCGAAGCTGCTGGAGCGAGGTGACGCTGAGAGACGAGAGAGAGGACGGCCTAGGCCAGGAGGGATGAGGTGAGTGAGAAGTGCAGCCAGGGGTGTCTACTATATAGACGACATTCCACTTGGACAGTAGGTAAGCATGCTACAGAGTGACACTCAGCTAGAGGCAGACAGTGAAGTGAGCGATGGTTGGTCGGAGAAGACCTTCATGCATGGGCATAGGCCGACCGACCCCTTCATCCCACTCCTATCATGAATGCCTCAGGATTCCTGAGATCACAGTCGGAAGTATAGTATTTCTCCAGAGCTGTCAATGTCGTAGGTACGATCCACTTGGGTACCTCCCACGGAAATACTCACACACCTTTAGCAAGCTGTAGTCTTGTGCGTGCTGCAAAGTTGAACCACTTGAGTTCTTCACTGGACAACCATCAACCGCTGCTGCCTTTTTTCCCCAGGAAACCCGTTGTTGGCTTTGTTCAGCTGAACTTTCCAGGCCATGTTTCTCCCAAGCGGACAATAGCGCGCTACCGTTAGGTACCGGCACATCTTTAGCCATTCCTCTCTACGTCAAGATTAGTGCTACTCCCTCCGTAAAGAAATATAACAGCATTTAGATCACTAAAGTAGTCATCTAAACACTCTTATATTTATTTACAGAGGGGAGTACTTTTTTTATAAGATGTCAATCTTTTCCTTACACGAATAATAAACATCAATACAAACATAGAGGGGTCCATAGTAACAGTTTTTTGTGTCAGATGAGGAAGGAGAGAAGCGTGGCATGCGCAGAGTTCCCTCTCCAACTAAAGACTTACATTTTATTTTATTTTTATATCATTTTGAATGGCTCATAAATTTGGTACCAAAATTTTGTTTTTGCAACTTTTTAGATTTTACATATTTGAATTATTGGTGAATAAACCGTTAAAACAAGACCGACCTTGAATATGTTATTATAAAATTTTGAATGAGTTTAAAGTACCGATTTAACTCATTTCATATATTTTATAATAACATATTTCACTCATTTCAAAAAATATTTCATAATCATATATTTCACTCATTTCATATAACATATTTCACTCATTTAAAAAAAAATCATAATAACATATTTCACTCATTTTAAAACAGATTCCACACATCTTAAAACAGAATTCACTCATTTCATATAACATACTTCACTCGTTTTAAAATAGATTTCACACATTTTAAAACAGATTTCACTCAATTCATATAACATATTTCACTCATTTCAAAAATATTTCATAATAACATATTCCACTCATTTCAAAAAAGATTTCATAACAACATATTCACTCATTTTAAAATAGATTTCACATATTTTAAAACTAATTTCTCCCATTTTATATAACATATTCAAAAAATATTTCATAATAACATATTCCACTCATTTCAACAATGATTTCATAAATAACATATTTCACTCATTTCATACTAGCATATTTTACTCATTTCCAAATAGATTTCATAAATACATTTTTCACTCATTCCAAATAAACAGTTTCACAAGGTGACATTTCAGTTTCATATTTGGGTTAAATAGGTTCTGGTGAAATAGGTTGATTTCACATCTTTCAATTGACATAGTTTTTTGTAACATTTTTCTAGTGACACTCAAACAGGTACTCGTTTGACTTAAAAAAAACAGACACACCTTATATAAGGAACAGAGGGAGTAGGTTTGTAAGCATGCTCCAGAATGACACTCAGCTAGAGGTCAGGGTAATGGTCTAGCTCTGGCAGTGAAGTGAGCAAGGGTTGCAGAAGACCTTCATGTGTAGGCATAGGCCGACCGACCATTTCATCACACACCTATCATGCCTCAAGGTTCTTGAGATCACAGTCGGAAGTCTAGTATTTGTCCAGAGCTGTCAATGTCGTAGGTACGATCCACTTGGGTACCTCCTATGGAAATACACACACACTTTAGCAAGCTATAGTTTTCTGTGTGCTGCAAAATTGAACAACTTGCGATCTTCACTGGCCAACCGCTGCTGGCCTGTTCTTTTGCGGAAAACTGTTGCCGGCTTTGTTTAGCTGGACTTTCAGGCTATGTTTCTTGAACTGCAAGAAGCAATAGCAACACTTGTATAGAACAAGGGGCAGCCATTATCTTGTCTCCAAAGAACGAACAGATGAGAAAAGCTGAGAAGTCACCTAGGGCTTACTGGCTAAGGCAGTAGGGTCACGGATGGTGTACTAGACACCAATCCTCACTCCTACCATGATTAAAAGGATAATTAGTTCCTCCAGTTATTATCACGAGAGGCGGCTGCTCGTGTGTGGCACACAGCTGACGGGTCTCATTGACTAACTCATGCTATTCCAAGGAATTACCGCTAGGCAGTAGTTGTTGAGTCTCCAAGTGCACAGGTTTGCAAGAAGTGATAATTTTTTGCTCGGTTGAGAAATCAAGGTATCAATCCATAGAGATAATAACCCTAACTTCTTTGAGCAGTACTACAATACAAATTAAGATTTTTTTTCTTGTGTCCCAATAGTTTTAGTGAAGTTGTCAATCTCATTCGCTTTGCTAGTTTGCAACAATTGGTTAAAGATATGTTATTTGAAGTGTTTTTTATTTATGGAATAATAAATTTTTGTAAACAAATGAATGTAAATGAGTTTGGAGAAGGTTTTTTACGTAGAAAATTGGACTTTTGTTCATAGGTTCGCTAGTAGTATGACGCCTTCGTAGTCGACGTGAGTCCCTTCGGCCACTGAAGGCACATCGCCGAAAGGGCTGATATAAATTTATGAAAATGCGACTGCGAGTTCCAAGTGTAGGACTTGAACCCTGGCGGGTTTGTTCCATCACAATGAACCTAATAGTCTGAGCTACACTCAATTTGGAAGTTTTGCCCCTTCTTGAAGTTATGACCTCCTGGATTTTCTCGTATTTTTCTGAGGTCCAGTAGGTCTTGCATTTAATAATTACATGATACTCACCCACAAAAAAATAAAAATACATGATACTCCATGAATATATCTACAATTTTTTATAGTTTTCATGCCATAATTATATAAAATATTTTAATGATTTTTCGTACTAAAATATTTAATATAGTGCAAGAGTATCAGTTTCTATGTCTAGTAATATTTCCAGAAAAAAAAGGTATTTCTGCATGTCTAAAAATCAGAGAATGTTTTTATGCCACAAAAGAGAGCTTGTGTCGAAAGACAGCCTGGGGGAGGCACTAGTATAGGTCGATATACCTTTCACGGGTCAAAATAGGTCATCTTGAGGCCCAGGGGCGGTCTAGGTCAGTGATAACTTCGGTATCACAGACAAGGCAGTCAACGAGAATAACTCTGATCCATTACCTTTTTTGGGCTGAGCACTTATTTTTAGTTACCAGTCATGCAAATGAAATTGACAGAAAACAAACAGACACAATACGCAGGCACACATCATTCATTCACATAAGTACTTTGCTTTTTATAACACACAAGCATATAATTGGGTGTCCAAACAAGTACTCCCTCCAGTCCTTTTTACTCCGCATGTAAGATTTGTCTGAAGTCAAACTTCATAAAGTTTGACCATACTTATATGGAAAAATATCAACATCTACAATACTCTATTATGAAAATTAAATTCATGATGCATGTAATGATATTGATTTTGTATTGTGAATATCGCTATTTTTTCTATAAAGTTGGTCAAACTTTACGAAGTTTGACTGCAGACAAATCTTATATGCAGAGTAAAAATAACCGGAGGGAGTACATTGAACACACTTCCTGGCAACATATGAAACGAAGTTGTAACTACAAAAATAAGACTGTTTTGATGTGCTCATACTATGTCGTCGTCCTGAGTAGTCTACCCATCTCTCCTTCTAATTTCGTCTCCAGTACATCTTCGCATAGGTATTTTGTGATGTGCACAAAATGTGCTCATTAGAGAAGGTGTGCGATGGAGGAACTGAGACTTTGTCCTTTTATGGTGTGCACAAAATAGCTGACTGGCGTGTTGCCCCGTCCGAGCGAAACCAGTGGAGTGAGCCCACGTCAAGCCGGCCCGAGTGATGTAACCCTAGCTCAATCGAGTGTACAAGGTGAGCTAGGATGGGTATGGAGGGATCCAATATATTCTAGATGATCCTTGGGCTAGGATTCTCACCTACCACCATCTTCTTCCACTGCACCGCCAAGACCAAGAGCTTGTAACCCAAGAAACCAATCTCCCAAGCGATCTTCCCAATCTCCGGTGAGTACTTGAGCCATACAACCACCAAAGGTAGGAGTATGGTCTTACCTCCTCCCGGAGGGCCCGAACCTGAGTAAATCGCCCGTCTCATGCCTTACATCTCGATCCACCACTTTCATCCCCTCTGAACAAATACTTCGTCGCTTGATGGCACTGCGGGTCTCAAGAACACACAGTGAAACACAGAGATTCGGGTCGTATTGGATCTGGGTCGTTACAGTTATCAGATATCGTCAGGTGCCCTTTGGGTGTCTTTTTCTTGGAAGAAAGTGACAACTGTGAACTACTATTTGCCCATTAAAAACACAACTCCATCCATCACAAAATATGTGTCACAGATTTAATACAAAATTGTGCTAACTTTGTACCAAATCCGCGACACTTATTTTTGGATGGAGGGAGTAGATGTGAAAATTGTATGGTTGGCATGCAAGGCATGCTTTTACTTTCTATGGAGGGAGAAGAAACAGGCTGAGGTAGCACTGGTGCTAATGAAATTCACGTTAGTGTTTGTGTGATTAATACGACACATGCAAAGTGACACTCGCTAGTGTTTGTGTGAGCACTGAACTGTGAAGTGATGTGTTATGTGTGTGTCATGTGTCATGTGTCCTGTGTCCTGTGTGGTTACATGTGCTTGCTGCTAGCTCTCGGTTGTCAGTAGTGGCTTTAGCAACTGGTGAAGATCGTACTGCCGAAGAGACAGCAGTGGACTAGCTTGTTTAATGGCATTTGGTTTGGCGCCACTCCACTAATTGCAGATCGATTGACAGAAAGCGAAGGAGAAAATGATTGATCGAAATGAGGGCAAGACTAGAATATATTGGTAATGCTTATTTCTTTTTTGATAAAGAGAGCTTCCTCTGAGATTTCTATTGGAAGAAACCACAATGTCATACATGTAAGCAGGACCAACAAAGAGCAGAATATATTTCTAATGCTAAATGATTAGACTAATAAAAGCTATCATTCACCCGCAAAAAAAAAAGCTATCATTTGTGTGCGTGCGTTTGTTGTACTGTATGTCTTCTCCGAGGCGGGGCGTATACCCACCAATATTGCAATACTTTTTTCTTAGGCCTAGAGAATGTACCTGAATGCTCTGAAACTCAATCTTTCTGGTCTGATGATACATACTCCATATGCATTATGTTGAGAAGTAATATATGAATTTATACGCATGTGCTGGTCCCTCCGTTACCTAAGACCAGTTCAGCAAAGCAGGTGAAAAGAGCTAGGGGTGACACGGAAAGTAATTAAGAATGCAAAAGGCAAGGTGAAAAGTTGCAAAAAGAGGAGGCCGGAGAAATGCATGCTCGAACCTGATCGCCGCCCTTTTTCAGGGCAGCATAGATCGAATCATGCATGCATGTTGATCCCACACACACACATACAATACACTAGCTAGCTAGCTAGCGAGGTAGTGCAGCAGTGTGCAAGATACAGAGAGGGCGGAGACACTTCAGTATATTCGATTCGATCGGTTCCAGTGCATAGTGGGATCGACACATATGCCCTTTAGTTAGTTCCCAGCTTTCCAGGGGCGTGCTGCTTGCCTCTGCAGCGACACACACACCATCATCATCATTTGCACCAGGAAATGATTCCACTTCTTCCTACAATTTTTTTATTTCTATCTTAATTACCACGGGTGCATGTACTAGTACTACGATTACAGCCTGCTAATCTACCAACTTTTGACAACAATGTCTCGCCGTGTCGATCTCTAGCGGAGATGCTTAACTTTTGCTGGAGTGTTTGTGATGATCGATAGGATCAGCTAGCTAGCTGTTATTTGGAGCATGCGACGCACTCGCCTGGTTAACATAAGCTAGCTCGCTAGATCTCCCCGCTGTTACCTTAAAAATGTATTTGAATGGTCCCCCAGATGTCTCCTACTCCCACATGCACGCATGCATGTGATATAATTAATTAACCAAGAGTAGGGTTAATCCGAATCAGCAGCTAGCTGTAATGTTGACGCTTTCGGGTGACACGAGAATATACACTCTTTTGGATGGTCCAAATACGTATGATGGAATGCAAGAAGAAGAGAGGGGGATTAAGCAGGCAACAAAATCTCATCCTGGGAGCCGAGCCGGTCGATACTCCGACAAAGGGATGGATGTGCCAGCACTAGCACGCCGGGGCAAACGCGCCATCGATGGGTGCGCGCACCGTCGTCGCCACTCTCCACCGGTTGCGTCACATCCCTTCGTTGTATGTGCGCCTCAAAAGGGGGTCTTCGCTTCATTCCTCACAGTAATTGTTGCGAAGGCATAGAGAAAATTAAGGCCCCCCTTGTCGCATGGATTTCCAATCCCAACTCATAACTTGTTTGGCTCGTTCCACTCGTACCAAAACCATCTCAATGGTAATGCATGACCAAACTTGTCGGTGTTGAGAACCCCAAAGCCACCATACTCGTGTGACTCGCATATGACCTACCAATTTTTGCGGCCAGCATATGACCCCAAGATCAACCCTTCCATCGTCATCCACACATCCACCAAATTTTCACTATTTGGATGCTCGGTCACAACTTCCACCTTGATGAGAATGCCTAGGACGGCATTGCGTGGAAGCACAAGGCTAGTGGACACTACTCGGCGGCCTCCACGTATAAGGCGCAATTCCTAGGATTGATGCTATCTCGCATGGAGCGCATGGTCTGAAAGGTTTGGGCGCCGTCCAATGTTAAATTATTTGCTTGGTTGGAAATCCAAGACCATGTTTGGACGAATTAAGGTCTTTACCCCTTTCGCAAGAGGGATCCCGAATGCAGGGCACATCTCTACTTCAAGTGCTTTGGAACTTGGTCATCGAGAAGCCCCACCTTGAAGACATCGACACATGTACATGACATACGGACGATTCCATGAAGGATTGGTGGAAAAGTAGAACTGGCGCGGGCATGCCTCACCGAAAAGACATGGCTTCACTTACCATGCTTGTGTCTTGGATCATTTGGAATGGGCATAACGCTAGGGTCTTCCGCCACAAGAGCGCCCCTCCCGTCAATCCTTCTCAACATATAATATTATCATGACCGGGGCCAACTTGTGGATTGCTGTGGGGACGAAGAAATTAGGGTCTATTCTATTACGCGAGTAGTCCTTCATGTGACAACCAAGGGTTATTTGTAACAAACTCTATTCTTTCTTAATTAATCCGTGAGGCAAATCTTTTGCACCTGTTTTGGAAAAATATTATTTTTTATCGTTTTTACCCTTTCCCTGTCCAGTCGGTGTTTGCATGTATTGGGTTTCCAGGAGTGCATGACCACATGATTTAACTCTTCGTGTCCAAATCACCTTATACATGGATCAGCTCGCCTGATTTACTCCTCGCGTAGTTTACCCACTCTTTAGTATGTGATGGACAGTCACCCAACATACTTCCGCACCATTACGTTTGCATGGATGTGTGGATCACTCCGATGCAGAGGCCATGGATCTCTCCCTCTTTTCAAGAATAACAAATGGAGTATTCACATAAGATAAACCTTCATTATGTGGAGCCATATATGCTCAAAACAACTTTGTAATCACTTAATAAAATCACTTTGGTGTGCTCATTTTTGTCTAAATACCTTTTTAGATGTGCAAACATTTTGCTGCGCCCCTCCTGATTACGCCTAAGCTTTGCTTATGCAATGATGTAAAGATACATGATGTCTGCCATTATATCACTTCCGGCTTTGTTTTATATATGTGCCTGGCGTTTTCTTTGAGCCCTTGTTAAACAAATACCGCAGGCCCCCTTTTCGTGACAGAATTTTAATTGGGGATTTCCACACACACCCCACATTTGCATCTATTAATGCACACATTCATATATTATTGATTATTTAACGATGTCCCCGGAAGCCTACCATCGATTCCCAATGGATCATTTTAAAAACACCAAGGCCATCCAAAATGAATCTGCCTCATGACAAGATCTTCATAATCCTTCCAGAAACTATGACATGTGATGAAATTAACTCAAAAATATGCTACTCCGAGACAAAACTTCTAAGAAAGGATCGTCGTGCGTGCGTCAATGTTAACTAGTTCAACCAAGGACCATGAAGCCAAGCTTTGAGCAACCACCTTCAACAAGGGTAGGACTCTCGCACGACAACATACCTTAGCTAACCAAAAAGAGACGGTCATGGGTTCTCACCCTAAGTACGTCCGTACTTGTCGTAAAATCTGTCACTGCCAGCAGCCTCTCTAAAGATGACGTCGTCTTGCTAGCCCAATCTTGGCCCCGAGACAACCCAAAGTTGCCCCACACCGCTCGAGAGGACGGTGGATGCAGGTTCAGGACCATGACGTCTTTCTTCTGGTTACTGTTGCACCTCCTTCGATCCCTAATGAAGGGAAACAAAGGGACTCTTGGACGTTGGTTGGTCTTCATATGCGGCCGCCATTACAACCACCATGCAGATTCTCATCGTTGCAGCCACCTCACGGGTTCGCCCACCACGTCCCTTGGGCCACCACCCCGGCTAGTCTACCATCGGCCCCATCAATGGGATTGGTCCTTCTCTTCAAGCTCACACCGCCAGATCTTGCCCACACCAGGGCCTCACCACCAAGACCTGCATAAGCCGGCCATTTTCGCAGGCACGCCGGTGCCTTCTGTAGGACACCACTCCGGAAAAGAAGTATGATTTATGCCTCCGCATGATGGACCTGACCATGTCACAGATAGAAGAGTGGGATGTCGACGCGCACGACCATGTCTGGGACACCCACTAGTGTAGATGTGTCCTATGCAAATGGTTTAAGCCCCCTTTCGCTAAACCATCGCCTTGCTAAGATGGGCGATAGGGGGGGTCCGAGCGAAACCAGTGGCGCGAGGCCACCTTAAGTCGGCCCGAGTCATGTAACCCTAGCTCGATCGAGTGTATAAGGTGAGCTTGGGTGGGTACATAGAGATCCAATACATCCTAGATGATCGTAGGGCTAGGATCTCACCTACCACTATCTTCTTCCTCTCCGCTGCCAAGATCGAGAGCTTGGAACCGAATAAACCAATCTCCCCGACGATCCTCCTGATTGCCGGAAAGTACTCGAGAAATACAACCACCAAAGGTAGGAGTAGGGTCTTACCTCCTCCCGGAGGGCCCAAACTTGAGTAAATCAGCCGTCTCGTGCCTTGCCATCTCGACCCACTGCATGTATCCCTTTCGAACAAATACGTCGTCGCTCGACGGCACTGCGGGTTTCAGGAACTCCAACACACAAAGATTCGGATCATACTGGATCCGTATTGTTACAATTATTAGATATAAGGTGCCCTTTGGGTGTCTTTTTTATTGAAGAAAATAACAAGTCCAAACTACTTTTTGCCCGCTAGAAAAACTACTATTTGAATGATTGTTCACTACTTCGATCATAGATGTGAAAATTGTATGGTTGACATCCCAGGCATGCATTTACTTTCTTTGGATGAAGAAGAAACAGCGCTGAGTTAATAGTGGTGCTAATGAAATTCACGTTCAAGCTAAGATCTATAACCAGTTGCGAGATTAATACGACGCATGCAAAGTTACACTCGCTAGTGTTTGTGTGAAGTGATATGTTTTGTGTGTGTCATTTGTCCTTTGTAGTTACATGCTTGCTGCCATGCTAGCTCTCGGTTGTCGGTACTCGCTTTAGCAACTGCTGAAGATCGAGTTGATGAAGAGACAGCAGTGGACTGGTATGTTTAATGGCATATCGTTTGGCGCCACTCCACTAACTGCAGATCGATTGACACAAAGCGAAGGAGAGAGTGATGGATCGAAATGAGGGCAAGACTAGAATATGTTGGTAATGCTAAATGATTAGACCAATTGAAGGATGAAGTTATCATTTGTGTGCGTGCATTTGTTGTATGTCTTCTCCGGGGCATACACCCACCAATACTACCATACTGGCAGTGGTAGGTCCTGATAATGTATCTGAATGCTCTACATTATGTTGAGAAGCAGTATATAAATTTATACGCATGTGTATATATATCTGAAACTGACTCTTTCTGGTCTGAGGACATATAAATTTCTGATATGTGTCGATGTATCTGCATTATGTTGAGAAGCAATATATAAATATATACGCATGTGCTGGTCCCTTCCGTTACCTAAGACCGGTTTAGCAAAGCAGGTGAAAAGAGCTAGGGGTGACACACGGATAGTAATTAAGAATGCAAAAGGCAAGGTGAAAAGTTGGAAAAGGAGGAAACCGGAGAAATGCATGCTCGAACCTGATCAAGGCCCTTTTCAGGGCAGCATAGATCGAATCATGCATGTCGTTCAATCGTTTCGACTATATGTCGATCCCACGCACACACATACACTAGCTAGCTAGGTAGTGCAACGGTACAAGATGCACAGAGAGCGGGACACTTTAGTATATTCCGGTAGAGATACAACAGGCAATAGATAGCACCCTCCAATGCAAAGGAAAAAAACCACGGGCGCCAGCCAGCGGAGCTTCACTGTGCTGGAAGAGGTTACAAATGCTAGGGATTTACAACAATGATTTTAACCCGTGCGGTAACTTACAAACAACATATATATAGCAGTGTTGACCTAGATCATAACTGATCCATACCACAGGGGCTACACTTCACTTTGCTACGGCCGATACCTACCGATGATAGGCCTCAGCTTCGCTCCGTCAGAAGTTAGCCTTTATTGAAATTTGGATTACAACTTAACATATTCGATATCCGATCGGTTTCGGTCACTGAAAAAATAGCATGCTAATTGCGTGCTATAACATATTAATATTTTTGCTATCTAAATAAATTAGTATAATATCTCGCTAATAACATGCTATAGCGTGATATAGCATGCTAATAGTGTATTCTGAGGCCGACGTTATTTTGATGTAGTGCGCTGTTTTTTCCCTTGGTTCCGGCGCATACTTTGATCGACACATATGCCCTTTAGTTCGCAGCTTTCCAGGGACATGCTGCTTGCTTCTGCAGCGACACACAGCATCATCATTTGGCCAGAAAATGATTCCACTTATTCCTACCAAAACATTATATACTTCTATCTTGATCACTACATCCTGCTAATCTACCAACTTTTGACAACAATGTCTCACCTTATCGATCTCTAGCGTACGTGCTTAACTTGCTGGATTGTTTGTGATGATCAACTGTTCTTTGGAGCATGCGACGCACTCGTTTGTTGAACATACATACTCCCTCTATAAAGAAATATAAAAGCGTTTAGATCACTACTTTAGTGATCTAAACGTTTTTATATTTTTTTACAAAGGGAGTACATAATTAGCTCGCTCACTAGATCTCCCCGCCGTGAGCTGAAAAAATTAGTGAATGGTCCCCCAGGTATCGGCGTTTACTTAACTCCGACCCCCACATGGATCGATGCACGCGTGCATGCGATAATTAACCAAGATTAGCTGCTAATCTGAATCAGCAGCTAGCTGTAATGTCGACGCTTTCGGGTGACACGAGAATACTCTTTTCGTTGGATGGTCCAGAAAATACTGTTCGTATTGTACTTGCGGTGGAATGCAAGAAGAGATTAAGCAGGCAGCAAAATCTCATCCCGAGAGCAGAGCCGGTCGAGAGGCCGACAAAGGGACGGACGGATGTGCCAGGACTAGCAACGGCATAGCCTGCCTCGGCAATGGATGCCACTCTCCACTGGTTGCGTCACATCCTCCTTTGGTCACTTTTACCCTTTTTCTTGGCTGGCGGGTATTTGCGTACATTGGGCTCCCGGAAGTGTATTATTTTTCGACAAAGATAGATTTTCTTGATTTAAAATAAAGTATTAAAAGGATACAAACACAATGAACGCACACTCAACACACAATGACTTCAAACACTCGGCCTGATGTTCCAACCTTTTTGTTTTAACCGGTTGTATTACATCAAGTCTCAAAATACCAGGAAGGCTGTGACCAAACCGGTGTCCAAAACCCTCACTCGGAAGCTTTCAGGAGTGCATGACCACATGATTCCACTCCTCATGCCCATATCACCGTACGTACACGTGGATCAGCTGGCCTCCAGTCGTTCAGTATGTGATGAACAGTCACCCACATACTTCCGCACTTTACGTTTGCATGGATGTGTGGATCACTCAGGATGCAGAGGCCAAGGGTCTCAACTTCTTTTCAGAAAAGACACAAACGAGTATTTCCATAAGACAAACCTTGGTTATGTGTGGAGCCATATGTGCTCAAATGCAACTTTGTAACCACTAAATAAAATCGTTTTCGTGTGTTCATTTTCTTTTAAAAACGACCTTTTAATATATGCAAACACTTTGCTGCCGCTCTTGATTAGGCTTAAGCTTTGCTCATGCAATGATGTAAAGATACATGATGTCTGCCATTATATCACTTACGGCTTCATTTTATACACGTGCTTGACGTTTTCTACTTTTCTTTGAGCCCTTGTTAAACAAACACCGCATGGCCCATTTTTCATGCCACTATTTTAATCGCATTATTTCGCATTCTGGCCTCTGCATCGATTAATGCACAAATTCATATATTATTGATTATTTAATAATGTCAACGTAAGCCTAGCATCGATGTCGAATGACTCGGTTTAGAAAAAACAAGGCTATCCAAAATGGATCAGTCTTGTGACAAGATCTTCATAATCCTACCACAAACACTATGACATGCGACCAAATTAACTCAGAAATATGCTACTCCCAGACAAAACCTTCAAGAAAAGATCGTCATACGTGCGCCGATGTTAACCAGTCCAACCAAAGGCCAGACATAGAATTTTCAACCACAAAGCCAAGCTTCGAGCTAACACCTTCAACAAGGGACGCTCGCATACTGACTTTGCCTTAGCTAGCCATAAAGAGAAGATCTTGGGTTCTCACTCGAAGTACGGCCATATTTGATGGCATGTCTGTCATTGCCAGCAGCCTCTAAAGATGACGCCGTCTCGCTAGCCAAATCCTAGCACCGAGACAGCCCAAAGCCATCCCGCACCGCTCAAGAGGATGGTGGATGCAGGTTGAGGACCATGCCGTCTTACTTCTGGTTACCGTCGCACCTCCTTCAATCCCTGATGATGGGAGAGTAAGAGTCTCTTGGACGTAGGATGGTCTTCAGATCCAATCACCATTACAACCACCATGTAGATTGTCGTCGTTGCAGCCACCTCACGGATCTTCCCACCATGTCCCCGGGGCCACCACCCTAGCGTCGTCTACCATCGCCCCAATCAATGTGATTTATCCTTCTAATACAGAGTCGTGTCGCCAGATCCAACCCACACCATGGCCTTACTGCCAAGACCTGCATTAGCCCCTCATTCTTGTAGGCATGTCGGTGTCAGTCATAGGACACTACTCCGGATAAGAGTAGGATTCGCGCCTCCACATGCTCGACCTCGCATGTCTAGAGCACCATGAAACCCTTGACGATGAAGACCTCGAGTGTCCTCTGAGTTGGACGGTAGCTCCATGCATGTCCCGCCCATAGGTTCCCAAATCGGCGTCATCTTCGGATCGGCAGGCGCCGTGGTTGCATCGGCATCCAGTGAGCCGGGGAAGGCAGTACGGGATATAGAACATGTCCTCCCTTGCATCGGTGATGAAGATGCCATCGTGGTTCCTCCCATCTGTCGTTCTTCCATCTGGGGTCCCCCCCCCCCAACCTTAATTGCGGCGGACGCCTTCTCTCCTACCATAGTACCATTGAACCCCATCCCTCTGTCGCTTTTGCCGAACCAGCGTCAGGAGGTAGCCACATCAGCATCACTGAGGTGTTGCTAGCAGGTCGAGAGAAGAGGCGTGAAAGGACCACCATGATCTCCATGCGACAATGTAGGGGGCGACTCGTCAATTGCGAATCAAGTTATTTTTTTCTCCACCCCCTATTTGGCGGGCGCACCACTGTACAAGCTTTTTAATAGATATACATGATATTCTCGTGGATATGTATTTAGTGTCGGATCTTGTATTGAGTCCAAGAGGATGATCTTCTGGTTGTGGACAACAACTCCAACTATTTACTGTCTCTATCCCATACATTAGGTTTTTTTTAGTAAAAACAAACAAAATAGAGTCCAAGCCTCCTCTTACTCACCTCCCTCTTCTACGAACCTCCGGTCAATCCCATTCCCCCTACATATCTAGGAAGAGAATACCGTTCCTCCAGTAACCCCCAACTACCATGAAAACTCCCACCCGCCACCGACTTACACCTTGTCATTTGAATGATCAAAGATGTCACTGTAAAATCCCTATTTGTTGTGATGAAAATCCTGGTGAGTAAGTTTTAACGATCCCTAAAAACATTTTCGGTGACGGTGACCATCTGTAGCTGATGGGCTCCCAAGGCAGCCCCCCCCCCCCTCCCTCCTCAGCACTTTTGGTGACCATTTGCTCTGGTTTTAGGTGACGCATGTTCACTATCACAAGATATGTACTTATTCGGTGACGATTTTCAGTGGCACGGAGTATCTTGGATGGGTTAATAAAGGAAATATAATAGAAAATTAGTGATTATATTTGTAGCTGAATTATTTTGTGGCATGTCCATTGTTAATAGACAAAAATTGCATGGAATAGGGATCGTTCAGTTCCCTTGTAAAGAAAGGAATTGGGAACATCCCCATATTGGCCTACGGAAAGACCAACGACCATGTCCCCGACGCGAGGACGGCACGGCGAAGCACAAGCGATTTCAGGTGTGATCCAGTTATTAACATACATCATAGCAGAAGTGTTTCGATCTGCTCGATTAGTTGACACACATTGTTATGCCAATAATGTTTTGCAGGCTATGGATCGAGATTGAATGACTAAATCAATCAAGCTTACCCCGCCATACATAAATCGTGTTAAGGAGTTTATGAAATTCACACGTGAACACAACAATGAAGGTGATTCAATCTTGTGCCATCTTGTGCTCATGCATCCAATGCCAGGATTTGATGCGGCATAATTCAAGGATAGTTAAGACTCACCTAAACAATGGTATGTCCAGTACCTATACAAGGTGGTTCGATCATGGTGAATCAATTAGTGATGGTGAAAGTCAAAAGAAGAATAACAATAAGGGTCTGTTTGGGAAAAGTAATATCAAAACTTTACCAAGAAATACTAGTACCATTCTTTCCCAATCGGTTACATGCTTAGTTTCTCATTTCGAGCAAACAAAGGACCAAATATAGTAAGAGAAGGCAAACACTCGTTGTTATATTTGACATATAAATTATATAGACAAATCCTTATCTAGCTTTCGTCTCAATCTTGTGTAAAGAGATACGCATCTCTGATCCCATGCAGCTTGGCAGCCACTTCCTGCATGCTGATGCGCTCACTTGGGGACGACCTGGTGCAACACAGCCCAATACTAATCACAGAAATGAGACTCTGCGCTCCATTTTTCTCGACAGCATCCATCGGAGTTTCCCGGCAGAGGTTCAGCTCCTGCAGCAGTTCTGGGTCAAGAATCTGCAGCACTTTATGGGGGAAGTTGATCTCTGCAAACTTTTCAATGCTCAATCCGTCCTTGAACATGGCATCCGTTGGCCTCCTTCGGATGAATACTTCAAGGAGGACGACTCCAAAGCTGTAAACATCCGCAGCAGTTGAAACCTGACTGCCCCCTGCACATTCTGTAGATCCAGCAAGATTTTAGTTCCGATTCATTTGCATGGGCGAATTGTCAATGTTCATATGAAGAAAGAAAAACCAATGCAAGGACGGACGGTACCTGGAGCAACATATCCTATGGTTCCCTTTATTGCAACCGAAGACGTCGAAGTTGATTCAGAAGACGATGTTGTGGTATGAATCGGCAACCTTGCCAGTCCGAAGTCCCCAACATGAGCTACCATATCATCGTCTAGGAGAATGTTGCTAGGTTTCAGATCACAATGAACTATACCCTCTTGGTGAAGGTACGCCACTGCATCTGATACATCTGCCACGATGCTCAACCTTTGAGCCAGTGAAATGCAGTTCGAATCTGAAGAGCTTTCGTCACCCCGAGCAGAGTGTAGAAATTTATGCAA